>NW_025333735.1:21895000-21977500 GCF_019186645.2 Phyllostomus hastatus
TATTGCCATTTTATTGTTCACACTTTTTTGGTTTTTGCCTTCTTAAGGAAGACCCTTTAACATTTTATGTAATACTGGTTGATCATGATGAACTCCTTTAGCTTTTTTTTCTTGTCTAGGAAACTCTTTCTCTGTCCTTCTGTTCTAAATGATAGCTTTGCTGGGTAAAGTAGTCTTCGTTGCAGGTCCCAGCTTTTCATCACTTTGAATATTTCTTGCCTCATCTTCTGGCCTGCAAAGTTTCTGTTGAGAAATCAGGTGACAGTCTTATGGGAGCTTCCCTGTAGGTAACTAACTGCATTCTCTTGCTGCTTTTAAGATTCTCTCATTGTCTTCAAACTTTTGCATTTTAATTATGATGTGTCTTGGTGTGGGCTTCTTTGGGTCTCTCTTGTTTGGCATTCCTTATGCTTTCTGGACCTGTGTGTCTAGTTCCTTCACCAGATTAGGGAAGTGTTTTATCATTATTTTTTCAAATAGTTTTTCAATTTCTTGCTCTCTCTCTTCTCCTTCTGGCACTGCCATGATGCAAATGTTGGTATGCTTGAAGTTGTGTCAGAGGCTCCTTACACTATCCTCATTTTTTTGGATTCTTGTTTCTTTCTGCTGTTTTGATTGTCTGTTTTTTAGCTTCTTTATATTCCAAAATTTTGACTCTCAGTTTCATCTACTCTATTGTTGATTCCTTGTAAATTATTCTTCATTTCAGTTAATGTATCATTCATTTCTGACTCATTTGTTTTTGTGGTTTCCATGCTCTTTTTTATGTTGTTGAAGTTCTCACTAAGTTCACTGAGCATCCTTATACCCAGCATTTTGAACTCAGCATCTAGCCAATTGCATGTCTCTATTTTGTCTAGTTCCTTTTCTGGAGTTTTGTTCTGTTCTTTCATTTGGGACATGTTTCTTTGTCTCCTCATTTTAGGAGCCTCCCTGTGTTTGTTTCTATGCATTAGGTAGAGCTGCTATGTCTCCTGTTCTTGGTAGTGTGGCCTTATGTAGTGGGTGTCCTGTAGGGTCCAGTGGCACAGCCTCCCAATTACCCAAGCTGAGAACTCCAGGTGCACCCTGTGCTGACCCATTGTGAGCTGTGTACACTCTCCTGTTGTAGTTGAGTCTTGATTGCTGCGGGCACATCAATGGG
The DNA here is from genome assembly GCF_019186645.2 of Phyllostomus hastatus. NCBI lineage: Eukaryota > Metazoa > Chordata > Mammalia > Chiroptera > Phyllostomidae > Phyllostomus > Phyllostomus hastatus. The sequence continues at coordinate 21,896,145 of NW_025333735.1, forward strand.
AGGGATTTACTTCCAGCTGATCTGCTGCAAGGACTGGCTGCAACCACCCACCACCATGGAGGATCAGCTATGCAGGGGCTTACCCCACAGAGTAGGACTTTCTTTGGCAGGGCTATGGTGCCTACTGAGTCCACCCCTTGAGTGTGTAGCTTGTGTAGGTGGTTGGATGGTACCTGGACATGCTCTGAAGCTGTCCACTGAGTAGGCTGGCTTTGAGGCCTCCAGGGAGGTGCAGGTCAAAGTCAGCCACCACATGTATTCTATCTGGAGCCACCCAACATGAGCTACGAAGTGATCTGCAGGTGGCTGCTATTTGTATTGGGCTTGGAGGCACCCAGGAGAGGCTAAGCGGTGAATGAAAACCAGTTGCCACTAGTGCTGGTCCTAGGGCCACTTAGAGAGAGTTATGGGGCTCACTGAGGCCAGATTCTTCTGGTTTGAGAGATATTAGGAAAGTCTGAAGCATGAGCCAAGACACACCATTCATATGGAAAAGCCACTGGAAACAGCTTGGGTGGGCTTGCAAGTAGGGTGAGGTAGGGTGAGGTGGAGTCTCAGAGAATCTCCAGTGTGGGTCAAATGGAGTCTCAGAGAATCTAAGACTCTATTGCTCAATGGAGTCTTAGATACGGTCCCTGCCTGCCAGCTCTGTGTGGAGGGGGTCTCAGAAGAGGAATGATGGCTTCTGCCAGCACTTTTGCCTGGCAAGAAGCTGCCCGGCCCCCACCAGTTCTCACCTTGATGCCAGACAACTCAGTTCTTCCCCATATGTCCCTGGTGCCTTTCTAGCCGCTGCCCCAGCTCTGGAGCTCAGAGGGAGTGAATCAGGTAAGTCAGTGTGCAGGTCCTTTAAGAGAAATACCTGGGACTCCAGCAGCCCTCCATCTCACTCAGCCTCAGTCCCCACTGGTTTTCATAGCCAGCAGTTATGGGGACTTCTCTTCCTGCCTCTGGAGCCCCTTGGCTGGGGGGACTGATGTGGGGCTAGGACCTGTTGCTCCTCAGGGGAGACCTCTGCAGCTGAGGCATCCCTCCTAATTTTTACTCGCCACACGTGGGTGTGGGACCAGCCTGTTTTGCCTTTCCACCCCTCTTAGCAGTCTCGATGTGGCTGCTTCTTTAAATCTCTAGTTGTAGGACTTCCATTCAGCCAGATTTCAGGCAGTTCTGAATAATGGTTGTTTTATAGTTTAGTTGTAACTCTGATGTAGATGGGGGAGGATTCAAGTACCACATTTACCTGCACCACTATCTTGACCAGAAGCCTCTGTAAGTTTTTTATAGAGTGTCCCAACCACTCTCAATTACCTGAAGTCTAGAGGACTAGGTATGGCAAAAAATAAGTAGAACTAGAGAGAAGGCTTGCCGTCCATATCACAGTCCCAAGAATGAACATCAAAGCCTTACTTTGGGTGAGCTATTAGCAAGGAGCAAGAAGGGACCCTGGGGGCTGACTTTCAGTTCCTCGAGGGCAGGGACGGTGCAAACCACGTCACAGATGCTTTGCCATCCCTAGCACTGTACCTAGCCCATAAACCTTTGTAGAATAAATTTGTTGAGTAAACATTTGTTGAAAGGAACAAACCATATTAAAAATAAGCACTTTTTTCAGGTTTACTATGTGTCAGGAACTACTCTAAGACCTTTCTACATCTTAATTTTATTTAGTTCTCATAATAACCTTATTACTGAAGTAGATACTCGTCTTACCTCTGTTTTCCAGAGGAAGGAATTAAAGCACAGAGAGGTTAAATAACTGGCTCAAGGTTGCACAGCTAGTAAGAGCAGGGACAGGAGTCAAACCCAGGTTGGGAGGCTGAAGAGTCAGTGCTCAGATGTGCTCTCCCCATGAGAACTACACGTAGTGGGCCCTAGATGCCTGCCTCCAGCCACCAGGTCACACTTCCTAGCTTTAAAAGTCTTGCTTCTACATGAATCAGTGCCTGCCCAGCTCACAGATGGGCCTTCGGACCCTCCTGAAAGTTACCCATAGGCAGCCCCATTGTCAGCTTGACTAGACTGTGCTCCTGACTTGGCCAGAATCCTTTACCAGCTGTCCATGTCCCCCCCTCAGCCTTCCCCTTCATCCGATTTATTGTCCTTGCTCAATTCTAGACTTCTCCACTCCCCCTGAAGCGCAGTCTACTCGAGACCTATCACCTTGTTATCTTTACCATGGTTTGCAGAACGTGAGGCCTTGCACTGCTGTCCGAGATCTCCGTTCCCCACAACTCAACCAGGGGTATTGTAGCCCCACCTTACGGAGGAGTGAGATGCGGTCACCTGAGGGTTGCCAGTGCTGGAGTGCGGGGGGCGGGGGGGGGGTGCCTGGGTTCAGGGCTGCCGGGCTCAGCCTCCAGGTCCTGGTTCATCCCCCTGTTCTGCATAGTTGGCCCCACTTCTATGAGTACTTGCTATAAAAGTCACCCTCCCCCCAAAAACTGAGGTGGACAAAGTGTGGGGATGGGGTGGAGGTGTGAGAGAAGTCTTCACGCACCCCCCCGGGGGGGCTCACTCAGGGAGTACTTGGGGACACATTTGTCTCCTGGGCTCATAGTCAACCACAAGGGCAAAGACACTCAGGACATGCAAGAGATCTGAGATGAACCCTGATATTAAAAAGGAGGCAGTGAGAACAGAGTGATCACTTTGAGCTTGTATATTAAATGTATTCTTCCTTTGTTTTTTAGAAAAGGAAACCTGCAAAAGTTATGTTTCTACATAAAGGCAGCCTGTGTTTCATAGCTATTCTAATTTATGGGCCGTACATTCCTGTGATTGTCTTGAACTGAATAGCCAAGTAAATAATCATCGGGAGCCACAGGTAAATCACTTGGAGGTGAACCGAATCTGTCCAGGGCCTCCAGAAATGGCACAAACATTATTTCCCAATTTTGTAGATTTCTTCATCTGAGCCCAGGAAACGCCTTCTCTTGTTGGCTTTGAGGTTTGACACTTTTTTCCATTTAATTCCTGAAAAGACAGCCGCAAGGTGAAACGTGAGAAGTGCTTAAAGTATTTTCAAAGATTGCCCTTCTAATTTTCCTCCTCTATTCCAAGAAAATAGTGCCACTCACTTCATTTCCACAAGTGTTTATCCTCCTACCAGTGAGCTGGGGTGGGCAGTGCTGGGAGGAGTCTGAGAGGGGAAGGCATGAACCACACTCTCACTCAGCTTGGAACCTGCACACCCTCACTCAGCTTGGAACCTGGGTGGTTTCTCTTCTTAACTTTGTTAAAATATACATAACATAAAATTACTGCTTTAATTCTTCTTCAGTGCACAATTCCATGGCATTCAGTACATTCACATTGTCTTGTGACTATCAATCACTATCCATCCATCTCCAGAACTTCTTCCTCTTCCCAAACTGAAACTTTGTTTACATTAAATAACTCATTTCCTCCTCCACCCAGCCCCTGGCAACAGGCATTCTGCTTTCTGTCTCTATGAATTTACCATACCAAGTACCTCAAATAAGTGGAATCCTACAGTATTTGTCCTTTTGTGCCTGGCTCATTTCACTTGACATGATGTCTGCCAGGTTCATCCATGTGCAACCTGGCTGGTTTTAAAAGTGAGAATGAACTGGCATAACTACTAGTTCTTAAGTCAACCAAAGGGACAAATGCATAGTCACATTCATTTGTGGTTGTTTTAAGGAAATTCAAGCCTGCACTGCAACAATAAATTCAACACATTTATTGAGCTAATATTCTGTGCAAGGCCCCATGGGGTGAATGAAGCAGCAGAAGATGCTCTTTTCAGGGAGACTCAGGGAATAGATTCAAATTCAGATGTTAAGTTATCAGTAACCAGCATACAAATGAACATGTAAACAAGAGTGTAAGACAGAGAGATTAGTTCTGGGGGACATGAACAGGGAAGAGGAGGATTTCAATGGGACCTTGAAGGTCAGGTAGAGTTTAGTACAACAGGAATGGGACCAGAAAGAGAAAACATTCCAGACTAGCATGGAGTGAAAGTGTCTTCAAGCGCAGACTGTGTCTGTTTTGTTCACTGTTGTACCTCCAGTGCCTGATACCACAACTAATGTGTGTTGCACAAATGAATGAATGCAGAATCCAGAGGTGGGAATGCCCAACATGAATTTGGGAAATGAGTGGACAGTCTGGCTGGAGTAGAGGGTCCCTTAGGAGAATTTGGGATAAAATAAATGTTGGTAGGGTTCAGAATGTAAAAAAATGTTGACTGCCCGACTAAGGAGCTAGAACTTTATCCAGAAGGAAATAGGGAGGCATCGAAGGTAGTTGGCCAGGGGAGTTCATAGTGAGTATTCCACCATTTCTAATCGTAAGTGTCATCAAGACACAAACACTCCCTGAGAAGTCTACGTGGAAATAGCTGGTGAATGTTAATGGGATGTAAGAGTCTTCATTGGACTTAATGCAGACCGGGCAATATCTTTTTTAGAAGTATCACTTTGGGGGAAGCATTTCAATGTGCCAGAAGGTAGAGAAAGCTGTCAGCCAAGAGGCTAGTAAGGACAACATTCCAGTAACAAAGTACAGAAGTGACAATTTAGCTGTTAAGAGTAAGAAGAAAAAGAAAGGCAGATCTTGAGGTCATGATCAGAGACAGGATTACAAAATGTAGGGAATCATGAAATTCCCTAAGGAGAATCAGAAGCCCGAGATCATGACAAATGTTAGGCCTGAGTGACTAGCCAGCAAGCAGGGTTTTAAAAGAAGAGAACATTTTTTGCTTTATAGAGCATGAGGTTGGGATGAGATGCCCGGCTTCCACACTCAAAAGAGAAGCAAAGCTTCAGGATTAAATCACCTGGGAGACTGGATCAGCAGCCAGGGAAAAGATGATGGGCTTGGGCACAGTCATGAAGGTCACAAGAACAAAAATTACAGAGAGGAGAGCAGAGCAAAGCAGAGGGAATGAGAGGAGAGAATGGGAAGGAGGAGACTGACTTTGTTTGCATTCAACAAAAAGTCATTCCAATTGGTTTAAACCCAAAGGGCCATTTATTACAAGGTTGCAGGCATATTTCATGGAATCCATGAGGGCAGCCAAGATTGGGAGAAGAATGGAACCCAGAACTGGAGAGCTATCCAGAACCAGCTGTCACCCTCTTTGTCTCTGTCCCTCCCTGAAGTCAGCTGCACCCCCCCTCTCTGCCTCTCCCTCCACAGTGCTTTGTTATTTGCTTTCTCATCTTACAGATAGCTGCCCCCACAGCCACTAAGATTACCTACCCCTAGTTCAAAAGATGAGCAGAAACTAACTAGTGGCCTTGAGTCTAATTGCAAATATTGAGGTGGGGGACAGGGGAAAATATGATTGGCCTCTTCATGTAGGGTTCCGCCAGGTCCCAGCAGCTGTGGGCCAGAGGGATGGAGCCATGTAGGATAAACATGGCCCCTGAGTGTGCCTTCCATGACTGGAGGGAAGGTTTGGAATGCAGGCGTCAGGCTGGGCAGATTACACAGAAGGCATGGGCTACACAGAATCACCAGGAGCCATGAAACTCTGTCAGGTAGGAAAGGCCTGGAGGAACTGCCACTGTTTCAATCTAGACAAGCCAAGGCCCCATCACCACAAAAACAGTCTTCTAATAGCTGAAAGGTGCCTACAGATTGTGCATGACTCTGTCAGTGACAAAGTGGCTGGCTCCAGGAGGAGAAGCAGGAGGAGTGGCTGCCAGTGAGAGCCATCTCTGCAATGAGCTGTTCTGTGAGGGAGGAGGGGCCACAGGTGTGAGGGGCCATACAGAGGCCTGTTACCTACAGAGAAGGGGGCAGATTGGAGCAGGGACTTCAGCACTGGATGAAGTCACTTTAGATGATGCCACAGGCACCTTTTGAGGCTAAGATTCTGTGATATTTCCTCTTTTTTTTTCTTGTTTTAAATTTTTTATTGATTATGCTATTACAGTTGTCCCAAATTTCCCCCTTTGGCCCCCTCCACCCAGCACCCCCCACTGCCTTAGGCAATCCCCACACCATTGTTCATGTCCATGGGCCATACATATAAATTCTTTGGCTACTCCATTTCCTATAATGTAATTTACATCCCCATGTCTAATCTGTAACTACCTATCTGTACTTCTTAATCCCCTCACCTCTTCAAGTCTTCCCCACACCCTCCTTCCATCTGGCAACCATCAAAATGCTCTCCATATCCATGATTCTGTCTCTGTTCTTCTGGTTTGCTTAGTTTGTTTGATAGATTCGATAGTTGATAGATGTATGTTTATTGCCATTTTATTGTTCATAGTTTTGATTTTCTTCTTTCTCATAAATAAGTCCCTTTACCATTTCGTAAAATGTTTTGGTGATGATGAAGTCCTTAGTTTTTCTTGCCTGGGAAGCACTTTATCTACCCTTTGACTCTAAATGATAGCTTTGCTGAGTAGAGAAATCTTGACTGTAGGTCCCCACTTTTTGTGACTTGGAATATTTCTTGCCAATCCCTTCTAGCCTGCAAAGTTTCTTTTGAGAAATAAGCTGACAGTCTTATGGGAATTCCCCTGTAGGTAACTAACTGCCTTTCTCTTGCTGCTTGTAAGATTCTCTCTTTACCTTCAACCTTTGGCATTTTAATTATGATGTGTCTTGGGGTGGGCCTCTTTGCACCCATCGTGTTTGGGACTCTCTGTGCTTCCTGGGTTTGTATGTCTATTTCCTTCACCAAATTAGGGAAGTTTTCTTTCACTGTTTTTTTGGATAGATTTTCAATTTCTTGCTCTTTCCCTTCTTCTGGCACCCCTATTATGCAACTGTTGGACCTCTTGAAGTTGTCCCAGAGGCTGCTTACATTATTCTTGTTTTTTTGGATTCTTTTTCTTGTTGTTCTGATTGGTTGTTTTTTTGCTCCTTGTAATCCAAATCATTGATTTGATTCTCAGCTTCCTCCACTCTACTGTTGTTTCCCTATAAATTGTTCTTTAGTTCAATTAGTGTATCCTTTGTTTTCTGACTGGATCTTTTTTATGCTGTTGAGGTCCTCACTAAGTTCCTTGAGCATCCTTATAACCAGTGCTTTTTTTTAAGATTTTTTAATTATTTATTTATTTTTAGAGAGGGAAGGGAGGGAGATAGAGAGAGAGAAACATCAATGTGCAGTTGCTGGGGGTTATGGCCTGCAACCCAGGCATGTACATAACCAGTGTTTTTAACTCTGCATTTGATAGATTGCTTATCTCTATTTTGTATAGTACTTTTTTCTGGAGTTTTGATGTATTCTTTCATTTAGGACATATTTCTTTATCTCCTCATTTTAGCAGCCCCCCTGTGTTTGTTTCTAAGTATTAGGTAGAGCTGATTTGACTCCGTGTCTTGGTAGTATGGCGTAATGTAGTAGGCACCCCATAGGGTCTGGTGGCATAGCCTCCCCCATCACCCAAGCTGGGTACTTGAGATGCACTCTTCATGTGGGCTGAGTACACCCTCCTCTTGTAGTTGAGTTTTGATAGCTGTTAGCAGGTCAATGGGAGGGATTTACCCAGGGCAGTCAGCTGCAAGGACTGGCTATAACCATAGACCACCAACCTCCACTTCCTGTGGAGGATCAGCTGTGCAGGATCCAGGAGGTAGTGCTCTGACATAGTCTGTAGCTGTCCACTAGGAACCCAGGCTCTGGGTTTTCCCAGGTGGTGCAGGCCAAGGTCAGCCCCTACCTGTGTTCTGCTCGGGGCTACCCTGAATGCACTACAAAGCAATCTGAGATGGCTGCTACTTGTGCTGGGCTTGGAGATTCACAGGTCAATCCAAGCTGTGAATCTAGGTTGGCTCCTGCTAGTGCCAGGCCTGGGGCTACTTTGTAAGAGATATGGGAGCTGGGGCTCACTGAGGCCAGCTGTTGCTTGTTTGATAGGATTTAGGAGGTTGTGAAGCATGAACCAAGACCAGCCATTCACATGGAAAAGTCACAGTTAGCAGTTTGGGTGGGCCCATGAGTTGGTTGGGACAGAGTTACAGGGGATCTCCAAGACTGGGCAAAAGTGTTAGCCAGAGAGATGGAGTCTCAGACATGCACCCACCTGCTGGTTGTGGGCAGGGAGTATTCTGAAAGGGACAATGGCCTCTGTCTGCCTTCCTGACTGGGAGAAAACTGTCACCCAGCTCCTGCCTTGATGCCAGACACTTCTGTTCCTCCTTGTATGCCACTGGTGCCTTTCAAGCTGCTACCCAGAAGCTCAGAGGGAGTGAGTCTGAGTAGGTCTGTGTATGGGTTCTGTAAGAGGAACTGCTTGGGACTGCAGAAGTTTCTTCCACCAAGTCAATCCCTGCTGGGTTTTGCAACCAGAAGTTATAGGGACCTATTTTCCTGGCATTGGAGCCCTGAGCTGAGGTGGGGCTGGGGTGCCTAGTATGGGCTGGGACTCCTCAGTCCTGAGGTATCCCTCCTGAATCTTTATCCACCACATGTGGATGTGAGACCAGTCTGTTCCATGTCTCTACCCCTCCTACCAGTCAGGATGGATGTAGTTCTTTTAATTCCATAATGATCTAACTTCTATTCAACTCAATTTCTGACAGTTATGAGTGATGGTTGCTTTATATTTTAGTTGTAATTTTGATGTGGTTGTGTGAGGAGGCAAGCCATGTCTGCCTATACAACCATCTTGACCAGAAGTTCCTAATGCTGATTTCTAAAAGGAGTTTCTCACAAAGCAAAAATACACAAAAGTAAATGTAATGAATAATAATAATAATATTATTGTTTACTCAAAATTACTTTGTGCCAGGCACCAAGCTATTTTATTTTATTTTTTCATTAAATTCAACAAAGGGATAGTAACAGAGAGGTAGGAGAGAAGAAAGGCAATTCAGAATAGAGCAATAGGTATCCCAGAAGTCACTGATGGGAAGCCAAGAAAAACAACAGTATTACCTAAAAAGTTTTTTAAAAATCCAGATAAGAAAAGGTAAATTTTCTTCAGCAACAAATCAGAGAAACCTATCAGTGAAGAAAAAAACAAGTTTAGAAAGTTATGAAAGCTGTTGATAAAGACAAAAATGAAGGTAGTTGGCATAACTTTCTCACTTGAGAAATTCTACATGAAAGGTAGGAGAGACACAAAATAACAGGTAGATGGTCCAGTAAGGTCAAGTGAGTAGTTCTTTTCAAGTGAGAGAAATCTTTTCTGAGACAGAAGCTCAGCACAAGAGATGTTTTGATATGGGGTATGGGAATTTGCTAGAACCTAGAGTGGGTGGGCTCAATCTTCTCATATAATTCAATCAGGGAGCTTCTGACCAGAGTAGATGAAGGAGGATTATTTTTAATCCTGAGCAACAGGTTGATCTTTGACACTATGAACTTTTGGGACCAATTCTTCATTGTTCTTTTTTTCTCTGGCAGGACAGCAAGAACTGAGGGAGACAGGGAGGGATGGTGCCCTGGGTTTGGGGCTGGCAATGGCCTGAAGCATGAGTGAGAATATGGAGTGTGGGCAAGGTTGGATGTCTAGGCTTGGGGGGGAGGGCTGGAATGGGGATGGGCACAGAGTCAGTGGAGTGAACTGGGTGGAGAAGGCAGTGTGAGGCTTCTGGTTCAAGTGAGGTTTAGGAGTGGGGGAAATGACAGGCATACTCATTCTTAGTGCCGCGTTAACAAGCTACTACAAACTTGGTGACTTAAAACAACAGTACTTGCAGTTCTGGAGATCAGAAGTCCAAAATCTAGATATTCAAAGGCTCTAGAAGTTACCCTTTTCAGGACTCTTCTACCTTCTGGTGGCTCCAGGTTCTCCTTGCCTTGTGGCTGCATAAGTCCAATCTCTACCTCTGTCTTCACATAGACCTTTCTTCTCTGTGTCCCAAATCTCTCTCCACCTTTCTTTTATTAAAAGCACTTGTCATTGGATTTAGGATGCACCCAGATAATCCAGGATGATCTCATCCTAAGAACCTTAAATTAATTGCATCTGAAAAGACTCTTTTCCTAGTTTGCACTCATGCATTCGAGGTGCATATCTTTTGGGGGACCATCATTTAACCCACTTCAACAGATAAGGAGGTTGTAATTAGAAATAGGAGCCCACCTGAAGGCTATCGTAGGTGTACCAGTGTCCCTGATATGGCTTTGCCCATAAATGGCATGCTGATATAGGGTTCAGAGAGGGGTCAAAAATTCAAGTTTGTTGGAGAATCATGATTTAATAGCTGTGATAGGGGATCTTAGGGACTGGCCTCCTCAAGGAGGATGAATAAAATAGGATGGAATGGTGTGAGCAGTTGCAGATATTTCTATGAAGCCAGTGAATTCTGGAGGTCTGTAGCTAAGTGTGGTAAAGACCAATTGCCAAGACTTTAAATATTGGTCAGAGAATGACACTTCAATGATCTGGAAATAAAATTAAAAACTAGAAAGCTGACCATCTTTTTTATTCCACTTGGCTGAGGAGCATCAGACCTCTGTGGAAAAAGTTTCTTTCCCACTTTTAAGGTGCTACCATGGTTTGTCTATTCTATGGAGAATCAGTCTCTCTCTCTCTCTATCTTTCTCTCTCTCTGCCTCCCTCCCTCCTCCCTCCCTCCCTCCCTCTCTTTCTCTTAAAAAAAATCATCTTTAAACCAATGGAAGACAGAGCAAGTGTATTTAAAATTTTTTACCCCTTCTTTTTTAAAAAACAAAGGTGATAGTTTTCTTTATGTTTCTAGAATTGTTTTTTATTTTCTTTCACAGAGTCACATCTCCTGAACCTATGCAAAATAGCTTCATGAGGACAGGGGCCTTGTCAATTTTGCTCATTCTTGTATTTCTAGAGTCCAATCAAGTGCTCAATTACTAGATGTTTATCAGTGAATGAATGGATGAATGGATGAGTACATACATGAATGTGTGAATAAAATTGCATTTTCCTAGTCTCCTATGCATCAAAACCACCAGCAGGACTGTCCTTTAACCAGTGTTGACGATGTGGTGCTGCGCCCCGTCCTTGAATCCTTGTGCCAGTATGGATAATAGCTCAGTGCCTTGTCAATAAGTACAGCATGTTCCATCCACTGCTGCCGAACTCTTAACAAGCCATCTGAGCGGAGGTGCTTGTCTGAAGGTGACACTTGCCCCCACCAATGTCATATAAGGAAATAACCCATCTTCCCTTAAGTGTCTCTCCTCCCTGCCTTCACATATCAGTGCACTATAAATGATGATGAGGAGGGTTTGTAAATCAAGAAAAAGGCCCTGCTTTCAAGCACTCTTTAATTAGGTAGGATGGATACAGCATCCTAGTTCATTTGGACGGGACAGTAGGGAACCGTTCCATCTCCTGGATGTCCCCACCTGGGCCCTGCAGTGTTCCCAGGGTGATTGCTCTGTGTAAGGCATTTATAACTTCTACGTTTCCTCCTAATGCCAGAACTGAGAGGAATATTATGCAGGCTGAGTCTGCTACGGGGTTTTATGGGAAGTTTTGGAGATTCAACATGGAATTAAACATTCTGTTTAGTTATCTATATACCTCTGCTTGTTCTGAAAATAAGTCAAGGTTTATTGCACGATTGCATAAATTAGGTCAGGGAAAAATAAATTCTGAACAGATGAGAAAAAAAGAAGTAGGATTTGGAAACTTAACCTGAGCCTGTAACACAGCAACATGTACCATGAAGTTGTATATTGTGCTCACTACTGGCTGGCTCACATTCAGATCTGCATTCTAACAACCAGTGCAAAAAGGGAAGCCTGCTTGTTTGCACAATTTATGGCATCCACGACACAGCATGCTCACAGGTCAAATGCTTAGGAGAAGCTCGATTATTCCTGACCTGAGACCAGACAGAAATTTCTCCCAGGGTTCCTCATAATGAGAGCACTCAGTGATGAAATAAAGAGCACACCAATAAAACCTCTGCACAAACAATGCATTCTGCACAGGACTATTCCTTAGTAGAAACTCACAGCATCAACTTCTCACCAAAGGTGAAGATTATAAAACCAGTTCTTTGTGGATCAACACGATGTATCCGATTCAGTGCCTGCCTGACTTACATCAGGAACTGACTTTACGGAACTTTGACAGCTTCGAAATCTGGCGGGAGGAAGGAGATCGGGCTCCAGGTCCTATTCCCAGCTCTGCTGCCCAATGGTGATAAGGGCTCTGACTTTGGATCCAATGAAAGTGAGTTTGAATCACCCCTTAATTAACTGTGTGCTTGTGTGGTGTTTGCACCTCAGTTTACTCATGTATATGTTGGGTGCTACAATCCTGTTCGTGCAAATTGTTCTAAGTGTGAAGAGCATTTTTTGTAGATGCAGTGCCCACTTTAATGTCTGGAAGGAAACAAGTGTATAATACAGAGGAACTACACAGCTTCCTGCCATGTCCTTGGGCTGTGAGTTCACCCTGGGCAAGGTGAAATGCTTGGGCTTCAAGTTCCTGTCAGACACTGATGCTGGGGAGTGAGTGCTGCCTAAATGCCTTTCCATCTCTAGCTTTCTATTTCATGATCCCATGAAATTTAAAAATATAGCTTTATATGAAAAAAGAAATACTAAAATTATGTTGTTGCTTTTGTACAAATCCTTCCAATTTTAATAATGGTCACTATCCTACAATAAAAGTGTGATGACATCAAATAATTTCTTATTCCATGATATAAAAACAAGAAAGAGAAGTTGGTGGGAAAGTCATAAATTCAGGTCACTACCACACTCCTTGAATACCTCCTGTTGCTACCTTGGTAGGATCCTGTCTCTGTAGCCTCAATGCCCGTCACTACCAGCCACTGACCACTCCTCTAGTCTTGCCCCTGGCCTTACTCATCTGTGAGCCATGGTCCAGGTCCACCCAGCTTTCAACTGTGATTTACCCATGTGAATCCTTGGCTTCAAATGCTTCATCTTACCTGTCCCAACTGGCTTCCAGAAACACACTTAAAGAAATTTCTAGAGGGCTAACACTAACTCCTGACTTATCTTCCTAGGTGGATAAAGTGTCAAGGAACAAAAATAATATCCAAATTAATGTTTAGACCTCTGCTATGGTTTCTGTTTTTCACTGTTACAATAGCAATCTTATGATTTGTTAAGTAAATACAGCATGCCAGGCACTGTCTTATATTCAGGATATTTTTAATTCTCCCAGTATCCATTAGAGGTAAGTACTGTGCCCATTTTGTAGAATTAGGAATCAGAGGCTGAGGGAAGTTAAGTAACCTTTCCAAGATGGACCAGCTGGACAGTTAGGGAGCTGGGATTCAAGCCCGGGCATCTGAGTCCAAAGCCAGCACATCCTTCCACCACAGCACACCGCCTCCCCAGAGGCTTGAGCACTGCCCCAGGCCAGGCTCTCTCCACAATGAGATGGGTCAGATGCCTGGGGCACAGCAACTCCTGAGGTAGTGGAAGGCAACTTGAAAAGTAATATATTCTATTTTGTTGGGTTCAGAGAGGATTGTGTCTCAACTTTTTTCCCCAAAGTACACACAATCTCTTTATCAAGCCAATTAGCAGCCTTTAAGGAAAGCCTCACCAGTTTTTTCTTGGAATATACAAGAAGCCTAAGATGTTGGCCCTGCCCTTGGAGACTTCACAGCCTCACTGAGGAGAAGGGACAAGGAGACCCTTAAAACCTCCAGGGAAGGGTGCAGGTAGCTGTATACCAAGCCCCCAAGTACATGGTGCAGACAGATTGTAATGCAAACTCACAGAGGAGGGGAGGAGTCAGGTCAGACATCATGGAGGAGGCTGAGAAAATCCCTTCTAAGACCCTGCACAATCTGACCTCTGAGACCTCTCCGATGTTGGCCTCACTCAGTGTGCTCCAGACACAACAGCCTCCTTGCCACTCCCCACACACCTCAGCCCGGCCGCCTACCCCTGTGCTGCCCCCTCACACACGCCTGCCCAGCTCCCTGCCCCTCCTCCTTCAGAGTTTTCCTGAACTGTGACCTGTGACTTGATTACAAAACTTCCTCTAAGTTTCCTCTAAGTTCTTCCTCTAAGAACTTCCTCTAAGTTCTTGCTGTTTGCCCCTTTCCAGGCTCCATTTATCTCTAAGAACTAATCATCATCTAATCCATTCTATGTTTGTCTTGTTTATTTGTTCATGGCCTGGACCCTTCCCCCTAGGATGGAAGCCCTGAGAGGAATATTTGTCACCTGTGCTAAAGCTCACTTGAGTTGAAGAATTAGTATAACACTAATTTGCTTTGAAGAGTTCCTAGCACCTAGTAGGTGCCTAATAAACATTAATTGAATGATGACTGTCTAAAGGATTTTCAAGGTCTGCCACATGGAGGAGTATAGAAAATTTTCCCAAAGTCTTAAAGGAGTGAACCATGAAAACATAGGGAGCTGGACTATGAGACAACACTTGTCACAGAGCAGGTCCATTGAAACAATCCCATTGAAGGGGTGAGGACAGGTGCAGTCAGCTGTTGGGACCATCCTGGGTCCTCCACCGAATCATTAAACTTACTGTAGTCCTTCTGTGTGCAGAGGCCCTTGCTCAGAATCTGCCCTGATTTCCTGCATGTCCCCACTTCATTCCTTTCCCAGACTCCTGCCTCCACAACCCAGCACTCTGTACACACCCACTGACAGCTAGGCACTGATGCTGGAGCTGGGAAGTCACAAGGCATGGGGGTGGGAGGGAGCAGGGCTGGCCCCAGGAACCTCTGGACACCAGTCTACCTTCCAGGTTTGGAAGGTGAGCTAGGAGCAAGGCCCTCAGGTCCCAATCTTAGCTGACCTCGTGCCCTCGAGAAACATAATGGGCTTCTTCATGCTACTTGCCTGGATGAGAAGACAATAATAGTCCCTGATTCAAAGCAGAGATTCTTAACCTGACATTCACATATAAACCTGTTTGGGTGGGCTGGGAAGACATGATACTGTATTAAACCATAAAATTTGCCATTTTTATGTCAAAATGGTCAAATGGCAATAGGTCCATGTGTTTCATTAAGAAAATGAGAAGCTATGGCTTAGGTAATACTGTTGTTCAGGTGAGTGTGTATTTTAAATATGGGACCAGTGTGGTTCATTAGCTCATTCTTTCATCCCACAATTGGGTTAAGCTCCCAGAAGATGATAACTACTAACACTTATAAAGCACTAGGCTGCGGAAAGTACTTTCACTAAACCCATCTTATTTGATCCTAAAGTAGACAGTTGCTACCTGCATTCATCTTAGAGTCAACTAACATACAACAGGTGCCTTCTAAGTTCAGGAATCAGTCAGAAAACTGTGGCCCATGAGCCAAATCCACCAGCAGCCTCTTTCTGTACAGCCTGGAAGCTAGGAATGGGTTTCACATACTTAAAAGGTTTGTATACACAGACACACTCACGCACACAGAGAGATGACAGTAACTGCACGTAGCCCACAAAGACTGAAATAGTTACTGTCAGGCCCTTCACAAAGTTAGCCAGGCCTTCCCTGTTCTAGATGCCCCATATGGTGCCAGGTACTTCTAATATGCTCTCCCTGTAGGGTGAGAGTGAGAAGGCCCTGAAGTTCAGACACTGGTTTTGGGGGCAGCCACAACTGTCAGTAGAGAGGAACTTGGAAAGCAAAGGTTCCAGTGTCTGTTCTGTTTTTCATACTTGCTGTGTAAACTGGGATAAGTTTCCTAAACTCTCCCAGGCCAGCAGCTTCTTCTCTCAAATAGGGTATAGCAATGGAACTCTCTTTCACTCTGAGTCCATGAGTTCATTAGGACTAGCCCCGGGGTCCAGAAATAAGGACATGTATTCTAGTTTGAGAGCTGTTTAAAATCACGATGACCCAATTACTCTTCTCCTTCTTATACATTTAAAAATAACCTTAAAAGGCTAAAAGGACATGAGGCCAGGTACAGGAAGGCAAGAAATTGTGAGGACAGAGGGAACATGTGTCCCAGATAAGAAGGCAAGGTGTGCCATCTCTGGTTTAGGTGACTAGTGCAGAATTCCTATTTGGAGGCCAGAATATTGTTTTTAAGCAGAAAGTAGTTTGAGCATCCAAATGCAAAAAAAAAAAAAAATTATCAGTATATAGGCCAAATACAAAGAGGCAAGGGGGATCCAATTTTAAAAATGCTCATGGCAATGTAAAACTATAATTTCCAATGTGAACCAATTCATTGAGGCCTTAACATTCATTTGTCGGGAATGGAGGGGGCTGTAAAATCGGCCGTCAGAACCAAGTGGGGAGCGACAGGCTGGAAAGGTCAGCCCCGACTAGGGATATGCAACTCCTTGACTTTGTTAAAATGATGGTATTCGACAGAAGTTACATCTGAGGTCAAGTGACCGCAATAACAGGGGACAAGGAGCGCTCTCAAATCATTCTCAGGGATGAAAATGACATGAAACTGACATAATATCTGAGGTGAGATGAAACTCAAATCCTCAGCAGCTGAACGCTTCACCTGCTGATGGGCAGCCTGACCCTCACCAATCTCATAATCATACTCGTGTCAAGAGGGGAGCAGAGTCTCCAGTAACACAAGGCACAGCAGTAGCTTTTGAGGGGAGGGAGTTTTGTCTCTGCTTCTGAGATGATGTTGTTAAAAACTTTCAATACTCTGCTTTAAACCTTTCAAATGAATGTCTTATTAGAAAAATTGGATTCCACCTACATGCATGGAATCTCTTCCCTTATGTATTTTTTCCTCACTCTGGGTATTTCCTGTCTAGCATTTTCAGTAATAAAATGTGTATTTAGTTTCATGACTATCTTGATGTTATTTAAAGATTCGACCCAGGTTCATTCAAAATGTAAGGATGATCTGTAATCTAGGTTAATCTTCTAGCTTCCAAACTACTGGGGGTGGGGGAGGGGGGAGGGGAGAAGCAGAGGGGTGAGTTGGGAGAAAGTTAATGATATATTATAATCTCTGCCCCCAAATTACATGTATGAAAGGAGGGTGTTCTGAAGACTGTTGAATATATTAACCCATGATAAAGAACTCAGAAAAGGAAGCCTAAGCTACATTTGAATTTAAAGCAAGTATTAAAATGAAAAACCCAAAAGAAGAAATATTACATTCAATCAGTTGTTACAAAAAACTGCTTCGTGCTCTGTCATCTGCCCCATAATTGCTCTAATAGGAGGTTCGGTCTGGTGGACTGTACTCCCATCTATCGGTGTGTTTAAAAGAAGTTTTGCTGTGTGTTTGTTTGTTTCCTGAGAAGAGAGAGGGTGAATCAAGGTGGGCAATTTGCATAAACACAACCCGCTCTGCCTCCAAAACATACTCTGACCTCTGCCCTGCCAAGGCACGTAGGTGCCCCAAAGCCAATAAATACAGTTGTCAGCAAGGGGATGAATCAGCATGTATTTAAATCAGAGACAGCCATGAAAGACTGCATTAGTTCTGTTCCCAGGACCTGTCAAACCACAGAAGAGATTAAACATCTGACCCTGTTCATCCCCAACATTGCTCCACAAGAGACATTTCTGTCACTATTCCTGCCACTTGGCTTTCAAAGATGCCACAAAGCCTAGGGCGACCTCTGCTACATTTCAGTGTTGTTTATTGATTTCTGACCCAGTGCTTAATAGTTTTCCCAGTCCCCCTGAATGGCTTTTGTAAGCAATGTGGTTTGTACATCTCACCGATCAATACCTTTTATATTTACAATAAAATTGAAACTGCTTCTGCTGGGGGCGCAGCCCAGCATTTGTCATCCTTCAGCGAGGGAAAACTATGTCATTATCTGAATTAAAACATTTATTTCTGATTAAGAGAGTGTCCTATCTCATTAATTTTTCCCTTTCCAATAGAATGGGAATAGAACCCTATTGATTTTTGCACTTTTACACATCTCCGCTGCTGGGAAGATAATTGAGAAGTTAGCCAGAATAAATGAAGTTTCAAGTCTAGTGGGCCAGCCAATACCTTCCAAATTCAAGGTGTTTTTATGAAGCTGGATTTTAATTTGTTGGCAAGCTGAAGCAGTGGGACTTATTCGACTGAGTAAATTGGATTAAGAGTGGAATCGGCTGGAAGCGTGTCTTGGGGAATGCGAGGGCCCAGTTCCCCCTGGACAGCCAGAGCCTTGTTTTAGATTTATGCTAAGACAGCTTCCAAATTGCCCTCCTTCAAAACACCCAACTCGATTCAGGAAGTGTGGATCACTGACCTAAAAGCCTATTACCTCGTCTTTCCCTTCCTCAGGCCCCTCACCTTAAAAACAACTAATATCTAATCAGAGGCTGAACTAGACCTTCAGATTGTTGGCACCAATTGATTACACTTTATTAGAATAATGGGACTAAATCCAAGCTTCATTAAAATGAATTCCCTCTGCTTTGAACCTTTCTTTCCAAAGACCTTTCAATTATAAGCCCTTATGGTACACACAGGGAATCCTGTTCACTTTGAAATTTTTCTCATTAGGAATTAACAGTCATTTGTTCTTATTTCCATACGTAAAGCCCAAACCTTGTCTGCTCCTGAAAGGACAGAAAATGCACCGGTCTCTAGGGTTAGAAGGACACAGGGGATGCAGATAATTTAAACCATAGCTATCTTCGTTAATGTCTTAATTTGTTACCGTCTCTGTAATTTATTTGTCACTGGTCCATTACTTTTAACATTCACATTCACTCCGATGCATCTTTAGTCCCTCCAGGAAAAACAGAGTTCATCCTTGCATCAGAGGAGAATGGAAACCAGGCTCAAACTAAAGATCTTCTAGGTTACAGTCAAAGATTCTTCAAGGGAAAAAATTTTACTAAATGCCTTCCCTGGTGACCTGACAATAGAGACCTGCCGAGAGAAGAGCTCATCTAGATACGAGGCTGAGAACTTAAGTTCATGTTTGGAACGCCTCAGTCTGAGGGGAATGTGGAGATAGTGTTTCCCCTTAGAAGTAAAACGAAGCAGTGAAAATTAAGGAAATTATTTCCACGGAAAAGATTTCTGACCTGGATTTATGTGATGCAGGTCAGCCTGAATTTGGCTGGCATGCTCTTTGGTACAAATTTGTGTATGCACACACATACACAAACACGCAAAACTGTGACCAAAGGAAAAAAGAAATAGCCAAGAAAGCAGTTCAAGAAGGCTTCATTTACCCTAAAAAAAAAAAAAAATCAACACAGCAGATTAAAAATGCTGTGAAAGTGAAGAACTTAATTTCTGACTGCATTTTAATGCATGGTCCGAAGTACCAAAGTATGCAAAAGGTTGAATACATTCATCACAAACAGTTCTGTTTCCTCTCTTTACGCCAATGAGGAATTACAGGATTACCAATGACCTTCCTCCCAACGAAGCTCCGTAATTATGGTCATTTATTATACAACCGAGATGAATGGATGGGATTTACATAGAATAAAAATATTATTTAACAGCTGCATTATTGATGTGTGAAGTGTAATTTTAATTTATTTAAATGCTATAAATATATTGGTAATGTATGCTTTTCAAATTAACCTCCTGAACCACGCACTGGCAAAACCTCAATTAATATTGTACTAAAATCTATTTTCTTATATTGTGTGAAACTGTGTATGGCTAAAACTATGTATTGCTATGATGTCTTGGCATACTTTACCACTGTATTTTCCTTTTCTCCTTGATTCATGATTTCAATTTGAAATTGAATTTCAATGGGAATCCTTTAGAAAAATATATCTTCTCTTAAATAAAAGATCCTTATTTAAGTTTGAAATTATTTTTACTGTAAATTACAAATGCAATGATTTGAGGAAAAATTCTATATATTTATGTTCCTTCGGCAAACTGCAATATTTTTAAATATTTAGTGTATTCCCAGTGAAATGATAAAATGAGAAGAATATTTAAACCAACAGCTCTATCTAATTTACTTAGCATATTAGCATAATCCCAATAAGCCTGCAAAGAAGCCTCTGGTTATAATATTATGTTGAATTGCTTGGTGCCAAAAGCATATTGTATGTCTATAAGCAGAGATAGACTTATGCATTTTACTTCTGGGTTTATCTCTTTTGTATTCTGTCCATTTGCCCCTGGCTGTCATTATTCCATGCTCATCGACAGAAGAGTTATAGTTTGCAAAAACCTATCAGGTAGGCTGGACACTAGATAATTGAGGTGATGATCAGCCTCAGCAAAAGACAATTGATAGTGATAGTGTCAGAGGCTGCACCTAACAAGATCTGTACCCTCTGTCTCCTTTAGCCTTTTCTCTGGAATGGACCGAATATGGAATAACATGGATGTGGCTGATGAGCATCGGAGACAGGATGGCAGTGCATAATACTCCCTGGAAGTGCAATAGGATAGGAAAGGGGAGTCTTCTGACATGGAGGCAGGTTATTAAATAGAAGTGTGAACTATTAAGAGATGATCTTGACCCTCAGTACATTTTTATCAGAGTCAAAAAATACTTGACACCACTGAGCAGCCTACCACAGGCACCAAGGGGTGAAATGCTTTATTATGGAAATTTGTACTTGCTTCTTCAAAAGGGAAGAACTCAGAATAAATGCTCTTCTAAATTTGTAACAGTTTCTAGGACTTCCATTAATTGACATCAGCTGTACACGAAACATGCTCGTGAATGATATTTGTAAAGGAGATGGTTGACCAAACTTAACAAGAGCTTCTTATATTAAAAATAAAATGTTAAATTATGTTTTAAAATAATGATGATTTTAAGTTGCTTTTATGCTAACAAGATTTAACACAACTTTTCCAAAGAGGCTTTTCTGATCCACTCCCACGGATGCCTTGGGGATGAAGGAGATTTTAGGGTATATACAGAAGGCTGTACATGCAGATTTTTTCCATGGACAGTGAGGTGCTGCCTACATTTTTGGTAGGCAGTTATCCTGGCCTCCCAGGTTGTTTTCCTTTTACCCTTTTCACCTGTTTTTACCTTTTTTTAAATTGAGGGGCCATCACAATTCTTACACCCCCTACATTTCCATCAATGTGTATATAAGTCAAAATACTGCAGATTGTAACACCCTAATTGCAGGGACAAAACCTAACGGCGCCCACTGACAATGGACTTAGGCCAGGAAGGATGAAGAAAGTCCTAGTTTTGCATGGCTATTAAACACCCTATAGTCTATATAAAAATATGCCAAGTTGAGGCTTAATAGTAATAAAATAGTATGGGTAATGCCCTCGATCCTGGCTGAATGAGCAATGCCCCCTGATTGGGTAATTGACAAACTACATACTGTAACACACTCCAGAATGGCCCTGCTTTTTCATTATGTTGAACAATAGGTTAACTAGATAACTCTGCACTTGGCAAAATTACTTTCCACTGACTTCAAACCATCTTCTTTTCTCCTCAAGCTACTGCTCCCTGTGATATTTCGGCATTCTTCTCCCCAGCAGTGCACTTTCAAAGCCAGTTATATGCTAGCTCAGTGATACTCAGATTCTTTCTGTTTTACCTTTCCCCAGGGTCAATTGCCTTTGGGAGGGAACCAATAGAGATTAACAAGGAAGATATACTGCCTGATTCATGGCATTTAGAGAGGCCGGCAAATGCACACTGGCTCTTCTGGGATTGATGCTGTTTCAATCAGGCCTGCCTGCAATTAGAAAATATTCCCAGTTCTGAAAATCTAGTCCTTTTAGAGAAAATGCAAGCAAAAGATATATCTTTAAAGACTTGGGGATGTCAGTCACTTTTTTTTAATGCTTCTAGATCAGGTCATACTGTCCAGTGGACCTAGGTGTTTGGAGTTCATGCAAGAATTTCCAAAGCATTTCGTTTCTGCCTTCCCACCAGCATGAGTCAGCATGGCCGCCAATATTAAACAAAGCTCTGAGGCCTCCCTGCCACTCCCCTCTGTGCAGTTGGGGAGGTGAGGCCTGTTCACTTAATGTAGGATATTGATTGATTTATAACAAAGTGATAGATATAACTATTGTCATTGGAATTACACTGAGTTATAGCGACATGGTTTTCTGTTCTACAAGCCACTCCCCATATGTACCATAACTCAAACCCTGAATGACAATAATACTATCTATGAAATTTATATTCATGATTATAAATTAATTCTTTTTTTTTTGGCTGGACCACCAGCAGCATGGACTTGTAATTTCCAAACAGCATTTATGGCATTAACTTGGGAATACTATCCATCAAGCCTGATGACAAATGGGGAAGACGATGGTCTTGCCCGCCTCTGGCTCGAGCAGCCAGTGGTGCAGGAGAGCAGAGGGCATGCTGTAACAGGGAAGTGGGGGCGAGTGGCTGGTCTCCTCCTCTGCCGCCTGCCTCATGGGTAGTGACGACGACAAACTGTGGGAGAAAACTAGCTGCTCCAAGAGGAGAGGAGGGATTCACTGGTGAATTTTTGCAGAAATAATCTAGATCCTGCTGATAATAACAATAGCTGCTATTGATGGGGACCCTACTATATTCCACATGCTCTGTATCTCAAATCCTGCTTATGATCCAGCAAGGCAGGTATTGTTGTACCCATTTTATAGATAAAAAGACTGAGGGGCAAAGGGGCTGAGCGGCTTGCCAGAGATTATGGAACTAGAGGGCAAAGATTTAAATCCATGCCCATCTAACTTCAAAAAACTAGGAGTTTTCACAAGTATAGCCTTTCGAGATTGGATTTTCCAAGCACGTACGTATCATGGAGGGCAACCGTTGCCACCAACAAAACACATCTTGATTTGTTTAAAGGAAAATGTCATCATTCTAAATAACTGGGACCTCTAACAAAGTATCATCTTAATCAGAGTTTAGCTGAACAGCTATAAACAGTCTAGGTCTGGGTCAGACTAAACTGGGTTCAAATCCTGAGGCTGCTACTTACTAGCAAGTCACTTAACCTCGCTGAGGTTCGGTTGCCAGTCCTGAAGAAAATGCAGTAGGGGGTTGTTAGATTGTAAACACCAGGTGAGAATGCTAATTTTAGTGAGAAGGAATATGTTTACACAGGCTTACATGACAAAAATTAATGTCCCCTGCCCATACAGGCAGCCTCTCCCATGAACTCCTGATCCTCATGAAAATTCTGAAATCCCACACTGCCCTTTGCCCTCAAGGCTTTGAAGGAGACTACTGGAGGTGAGGGATAGGTGGGGGAGAGGGGTGAGATGGGGACATGGACACAGCAACCCCAGTGCCTTTTCTTAAGGCTCTTGTCACATTGCTGGGCATGCCTTGGAAGGGAAACTTTTCCTAGATGGTGATCAAGCGCTAACTCCCTCTCTACCTCCCCTCCCAATCAGAACGTGCAAATGAAACCTATAAGTCTGACAGATCTTTCTTTGACCAGGAGGTTTAACACTATTGGATTATGAAGTAAAAACCTGAAGATAAGTACGGAGAGCAGTTCAGGGCCAGAGCCCAGCTTGCTCTGTTGGATCGGAGCTGATGAAGCACAGCAGAGTGAGGATCCTGCAAGTAAGTGTGGGAATGGAACCCAGCCACTGAGATGCAGAGTCCTCCTCACTCACAGGGAGGAGGCAAGCCTGCAACACCCCCCCCCCACACCCCCCCCCCAAACCGCCCCCCCCCCACCCACTCCTCCCTGTCTTGCCCCAGCCTGAGCCCTGTAGCCCTCTCTCTCTCAAATCCTCAGTGCTCAGCCTTCCTCATATCAGGCATCTCCCCTGTCTTTCTAGCCCAGAGAAGATATTCAATAAGTGAGGTTGATTTGAAGCCCAGCTTCTATCCACAAAGACAAAAAAAGTGAGGCCCAATTGTTCCTACTTCCCATTCAGTTTTAGAATGCCTCATTTCATTCTTTTCTAGAATGTATTTAATTCTTTGTTTCACCAAGGCATCTGGCAACAACACCTCCAACACACCACCCAGCACGCCGAGGCTTCAGGACTTTCCTTGGGTCTAACCTCTCCCAGCTGTGAACTTCCTCTCCTCTTCTCCAGATTTTTCTTTTATCTCAGCTTCTTCTGTTTGCTTTGTTGTTGGTTTGTTTCTTCTGTTCTGAAAGTTTTTCCAATCTTCATTCATTTATTCAGTGAATGTTATCATTTCCCTGCTTAAAACTCATTAGCTTTTCAATAAGCTCAGGATATACATAAGCCTCTTCACATGGCCTGTGAGCAGGGTGACCATACAATTTACCATCCAAACTGGGAGACTCCTGAGGGTAAAAGGTGTGCTGTTAATACCCACACAGGGATGACAGGTGTCAGTCACAACTGTCCTGGGTAAACTCCTCCTAAAAGGCCCTTATCACCTGGCCCCTTCTGGTCCTGGCCCTCCCCTGCCTTCTCTCTTGTTCATTCATTGTACATCTGTCCTGTTTTTGTTCCTTCAGGAGGTCTAGCTCTTGGTCTCAGGCTCCTTCCCACCTCCTACACACAGTCCTTTAGGTCCTCCCAATGTCTTCCTAAACCTCCAGTTGCTAGCAGCTCCCCCATTCTTGACAACCCTGTACCCCCTTCCCCACCGTTTTCCTCCATAGCACCTGCCCCTATTTCACATCTAGGTCAGTGCTCAGGGGTGTGCCTGCCAGCAAGTCTTTGTATGTTCTCAGCACTTCCGAATTATTCCCTGCACTTGGCACAGGCTCAGGGAGTCTCAGTAAATATTTGTGAAATGTTTGTTTCCATCCATCCATCAATCTAGCAAAGATTTTTTAAGCTCTTACTATGTGCCACATTCTGTAGTAGACATTGGAAATACTGAAATAACAAAACAAGAATTCAGTCTAAGGTCATCAACAGATGCGCACAGAAAGGCATTCCGAAACAAGGTCAACAGGCTTCACCTTGGAAGAGCAGCAGGTGAGGAGCAGGGGGAAGAGAGGGCTTCACCTCTCTGAGGGGTTGTCCCAGAGCCCAGAGGCTGAGCATGGTGGGCAGGTGGAGGTGTCAAAGAGACAGAAGGTGGAGGTAACCTCCTGTGCAAAGAGAAGGGGATGTATGGGAGATCTGATGAGGGCAGTGATGGGTAGCACATTGGGGTGGGCGTCTGGAGAGCTGACTGGGTCGTGACCAGTGACACTCGTCCAGGCAGGGAGTGAGGAAGCACCTGGTCAGCTTCCTGCTACAGGTTGACCCTGCCCCCAGGACAAGGAGATGCTCAGGGTCATCTCCCTTATTGCTCCCCTCCTTCCTGTCAGGCCCTCTCTAACTCACAACCAGATGGCCTCCCTTCGCCAGGAGGCAGCTTTTCTTTCAGGTTCCCAGTGGCCCGGATGCTGTCTCTTATATCTGGAAGGGGCCCACCGTCTGAGCACCGCTAAGTCAGAGACCTTTAGGGCAGGGCTCAGATGCAGGCCAGTCCCCCAGTTCACACCATGGGAAGCGGCCTCACGACCTCGTAAGCCCCCCATGCGGGGACACTAGTTCCTCGGAAAGGTGTCGGCCGGGTTGTGAGCCCGCGGTGATGCGGCTCCTAGGGAGTGCGGTGAAGGGGTGGGAGCCCGCGGGCCCCGGCTCCCCAGGGGCTGCGACCCTGACAGCGACTGCAGGGCTGCGGCTGGGGGCCCGTGGGCCGCTCTCCTGGACTACCTTCTTGGAGGGGATTGGTGGGGGTAAGAAGGCAGCGTGAAGCCTAGGCCCCATTTGACTCTGCTGCTTGCGGCCCCGCAGAAACATCAGGGATCCCGAGACCCCTTCCAACCCTCTGCGAATACCTTTCAATGTGCCGCGGAGACTCCTCCCAGAAGCGGATGTGGGGGAATAGGGGAGAGTCATCTACAAAACAAAGACCTCCGGGGGCGGGGGGTGGAGGAAGGGAGGGTTAGGAGGTGGCATTTTCTTCTAACAACATGCTGTCTGGGCGAGGGGGTGGCGGTTAGCGGTGTGATGTAGGACCCTGGGCGTCCCGAGGAGTCTAAACACTGCCGGCGCACCCAGCCAGTTTTCCCACAGAGGTGCAAAAGGGCAATGGCCTAAATGGGCCCCTATCTGCGGGAGGCCGCTCTGGAAGAGTGACAGTAACAACAGCCCCCTTTTCTCTGCAAGGACCATATATCCTTTCTAATCCTGACACTGAGCCTCAGAGCTGGCGAATGGAATGGCTAGATTTCAAATCCAGGGCCATCTGGCCGACATGCCCTATTCATTGTGTGACACATCTTCCTTTCCCTGAGAAGATCAGGGGAAAGGCCGGAGACCGGTTGGTGGCCTCATAAAGGGTTACTGCCTTTGACAGCCTGTGGCCACAGGAGCTTCCCCAGCTCTGTGGTACAGGTGTGCAGGACCTTCTGACAGAAGAACGTGGGGCTTGGTGCTCGACCTCAGGCAAGACTACTGTCAGCTGTGACTTTACAGGGTCAGCTGTAAAATCAGGACAATACCTGCTCCACCTGTCATGGGACTCATACTGGAAAGAGAACAAGCGAGTTTACAAACTATGGTTCCTGGAACCCAGCATGGAGTTTCTAAAGCTACAGTGAGCATAAAAATCACCTGTGAAGGCCTGGTTAAATGTAGGTTCCCAGGCCTTGACTCAGAAATTATGAATTAGTCGGTGCGTGGGAGGCCAAGGAATCTGCATGTTACGCAGTGTCCCTGGTGACTCTGTGGCTGATGAGAGAGACAGCACTCGGGAGCCCCGGCCTGGTCTGGCTGCAGTGCCTCCAGGAGAGTACTGGTGGGCCCAGAGGAGAGGGAGAGCTGCCCCGGATCCAGAGTCCCCCAGCCCAGCTTCACCCAGAATGCTCTGCTTTGATCTCTTTCATAAACAGGGTTTTTAGTGAGATTCCATTTGAAGGAGAATTACATGACTTAAACACTAAAAAAAAAATTAAAAGATTGCCATGTACTGCCACACGTGAAAATGCTTTGGGTAAGTTAAAGGCACTCTCTAGAGATGAGCAATTTCAGTCCATCCCTGACCATCTGAAACCCTGAGGGAATGAATCATTCTGGAGAGCCTAATTTTCCAGATAGCATTAAAACTTTTTATTAAATGTTAATCGTTTTTGCAGAGAATATGTTACACTCTTCCCTGCCTTTTAAAACAGAGAATGAAGAACATAATTTAACTGTTGTTTGAAAACTCAGGACTACCAATTGGATAATGTGTGGACATCCCAGAGGATGTGGGGCCATCCCAAAGGTTAGTCCTGCCAAGCTTGATGGGGAAAGTAGATCCATTCGATTCCAGATTCCACTCTCGGGCTGCTTGACATTGGCCATGGTTTTTATGCAACATCAAGTGAAGGCAGTGCAACATTATGAAAACAGGAAGGCACCAGGGACTCACACAGTGAGCTCTAGGCCCCCCTCTGCCATCTATGAGCCATGAGACCCAGAACAAGTCCCTTTGCATGGGCCTTGGTTTCTTTAGCCGTAAGGTAAGAAAGGTCAGGCCAAGCAATCTCCAGAGTCGGTAAACAGTCTCTGCAATGAGGGTTGCAAACTCCACTGCCTTCAGGGGTCAAGCAGGTGAGGCTGGTGGGAAACAGGAGAGCAAATGCCTGGCTAAGGTCACAGCCAAGCACAGCATCAGCAGACTTGTGTCGTGAGAGTGAAGGCCCATTGCTATCAAATCTTCAAGAAAACCTGAACATCTGGATCTTCCTGTGAAATCTCTGGATTTCTTAAATGTTGGTACCTGTGGTAGACGGGGTGGGCTGGCTCCCTTCTTCTCCATCCCACTCTTCACCTGGGAGACCACCTATCCTTCAGAGACCAGACAGTGAAACACTATACTTCCTATTTCTTTAGCTGGGGTCTGGGATGTGAACTAGGTTGTGTCAGTAAGATGCAGTCTTAGTTTTGAAAAGCAAAGGGGGCAGACGTTGTCTTCCAAAACACAGGTGAAACTGAATTCATCTGTGGTCAACTTTGGGCCTGAGTTCTCTGCTGGCTCTAACACTTGTTAGACAGCGGAGTAACAGCTGCCAGGGTGGACAGCCCGGGGTGGCTGACCCAAAGGGGAGAAACAGCCAAATGGCCATCTACACTCCCTGGGGCATTCTCTTCAAAGGTCCCCCCACCTCCCCTCCTCCACTCCCCAGGGACCTGCTCAGCAGAGAAGACAAGTCTCTGGCATTCTCGTCTGGATGCAATTCTCCAGCTTTCTCCCACTAACAGGATTAAGGACACACTCCTCTATTTTCCAAGGGAGAGCAGAGTTTGCTATTCTTCAGGCCGGGTCCTGCCAGGAAGAGTGGCATGCTGAGCCCCACTGCTTCCCTCCCTCTCTTTCAGCGTGTTCCAAAGTGAGCAGCTGGGCTTCTTAACAGGGGTTCAAGTTTCCAACTCTGTTACTCCTGAGCTGCCCAAACTGGATTTTTGTCTGCCTAAGTGGTATGTGGGTGGGGAGGATTTAGGGACATTTGAAGGGACCACCCATTTCACACATATTAATAGCTCTTATTTACCAAGGAGCTACTTGACATCATTTCTAACCCTCACAACAGCCGCCCTGAAGGGCAGATATCACTGCCCCCCTTTTACAGATGAGCGACTGAGGCTCACAAAGGTTAACGACCTCCCCAGGGTGTCTGTCACAAATAAGAGGTGGCAGCACCAGAGTTCCAAAGCACTTCCGTTTATCCTCGAAGAAGCAGGGTGCGGGTTACTCTTGAACACAGAGCAGATCCTTTTTCCAGGTTGCCCAGACACCTGGGCAGGCCTGCCAGTGCTTAGATAATGTGATCCTGCCTCCTGGTGGTCAGGTCTCTGGCACAGTGCCTTGCAGGCCAGCCAATAGGCCTTTGCCTCTCCTGCTGCCCCTGGGGCCCTGGCAGCTGATTATTTCAAGAAGTGGGCTTGGCTGCTCTGGGACGGTCAGGCTTGGGAACGAGTGATATCAGTTGGCGCCGGTTCTCAGGCCCTCTCACCTCTCGCCGGGGAGGGGCAGCACAGCCTGAGGCCTAGCCCTTCTCCCAGTGGTCAGAGAGAACAGAGCACTCATTGATTCCCTCCCATGTGCAGGGCACCTGTTAAACCTTTTACATCTATTGCCTCTGTTCCCACTCTGTCCCCAGGTGGTGATTACCCACCATCCCTTATGATTTAACCTCCAGAACTGGACATGAGAAATCCTTCCAGGAGATACTTTGGAAGGTGGTGCCAAGGACACCAAACATCTGAACAGTGTAATCACTTTGGGACTTTTCCTTTAATAATTAGATATGTCATACATATTGTACAGGGGTGGGCAGAGTAGATTTACAGTTGTGAGTACAGACACAGGGTTTATTCTTATATTATTTATTAGTATATTAATTTTTATTATAACTGTAAACCTACTTTTGCCTACCCTATATATATAATAAATAGTCCCTTTTAAAGCTTCTGGCCACTTTTTCCAATTCAGCAAAATTTCAATTATTTGTATAAATGCAAAAAAAAATATTAACACCCTTCCCAATAAGAACAGCAGCTCCTCAGGCCTTCCTCTGATCCCGGAGCTCCTGCTTTGCGCCACCGACACCTGACACCCTTCTACCAGAGGCCTGCGTGTCGTGCACTCTGTCGTGCCAATTAGCTAAACAAAAAGTTTGTCTCTCCCTCTCCTGAAAACACACGTTTCCCTGTTTTGAGCGTGTGTGTTGTTGGATGATGTGGGCGCTTCTCCAGCCCCTGGTGACTTTGAGTGGCAGCGACATTTTCTGCTGAGAGGGAGGAATTCCTGCAAGGCCAGGCCACCTGCTACCCTTGCTTCTGCAGCGATCGCAGCAGCACACAAGTCCTGATTCTATAGAGAATATATGTATATTATTTGCATATATAATAATATGTATATCAATTCTAGTGGCTCCATGGTAAGCCATTAATTTGCATTTCCCTTCCCACTCTAAAATGAGTATGACTTAAACCTAGAAAACAAATTACTTTGTGACACTTTTGACTCTTTATTTAAGAATATATGCTGTTTTCTTCACTTGAAATACATTTTCCCCTCCAACCTAGCTAACTCGTCCCCTTGCTTTGGGGCTCCACTCAGGTATTGCCTCCTCCAGAAAGCTCTCCCTGACTGCTGCAGGTAGGTTGTGTCCCTTCCCGTCTTGTCTGTGATTGGGCATCATAGGGGTTTATTGAGAAAGCCAAATGGTGTGATTAAGGTGGAAGTATATACATGCATTACACACACAATTCAAGAAGAATCAATAAAACTTGAGGTAAGTACCTTCTGATTTTAGAGGAAGCTATAGTTCATACAGATCAGCATCAGAACCTTAAAGCCATTTACATGTTTTATTGTACTTAATAGTTGTAGTTCCCTTTCTAAAAATTGGCATTCTGATAGCACTATCAAGAACCATATTGAAAAATTTTACTTGCTCAAGGGACCACAAATAAATACATGCTTAACTGAAACTAAAGAAATTTAATTAAGTGTATGAACAGTTATACTAAATGATTTCTCCAGAAAGCCAGTGGGAAATTATACTTAACAAATAGCTACAGAATAAGGTCTGTTGTTGAGAGGTTATTAACCTAATCAGATAATCAAATTTCACCACGAACCGTAGCCATCTGATTTGCCCATGTCAAAATAAAACCATTGTTAGCCCTTCCTAATGAAATCAGAATGGGGAGGAGGGGCCAGCTGGTTCAGAACAATTTCTTTCTTTAACAACAAGGCTTCCAAAATTTTTCCCCCTAATTCCAAAACCAAGAGTTTACCATTGTTCAGTGAAGCTCTGAAACTATCCAGCTTAAAAAAAAAAAAAAAGCAGATGAAATTGGAAATGAAATTCACAGATGTTTTCTCCTCACAGAAGTAATTGGCAAAGAGGGAAATAAACAAATAGGTTTTGCTCTCAAAATTTGGTGAGGCAGATTTGTTCCAAGGCTGAAGTGTTCCTTGCCTGTTTTAAACCCAAGGTGCATTTTTATAGCTAAGCCCCAAAGCCCTGAAACACAGTGATCCACAGAGTAATGGAAATGCTGACACAACCTTCACTGCAGCAGCAGGAATGGTGCCACTATAATTTATGGAGAACACATTTTGGTTTTGTCAGGTTTTTAAACATGGACTGTTATAAATTTGAAGGAGGACTGTCTTGTTAAAGCTTCAAATGGTGTGTGTTAGTATTGGTTATGCATCATGTCTTGGATTTGGAATGGCGTTTGTAGAACAGAGTTTATCCCAACGGCAAAAGAGGACACTGAATCCTGTTTTGTTTTCAAAACAATATTCACTGGTTGAAAGCATCATGGCCATCATCAACCTGATCACGACCAGCTAGAAGATTCTAGTAAAGGTATCCACCCTCAGACAGGGTTCCTTTCTTCCTTTACCAATGCAGTCATTATTTGACAAGTATTCACTGGGGATGCTCAGTGTCATCTCTTAGGCAATGAAGATAATATGATTATGATGCCATCCCTGCTGTCTAGGGTCTTGTACTTTGTAGAAAGAAAGACTTTTTAAAAACACCCTGTGTAGATAGTAGATGTACATGTGTGTAGATGTTATATATGTGTGTACAGATATTTGTGTGTGTGAGTTTGTGTAGTTTTTAAACTACACATCATCTTTAATCAAAGTGGAGAGAAGTCTTCTGGGCAACTCCCGTTGGGGGAAGGAACCCAACAAGAGGTGAGGAGTCGGTGTGAGGTCTTGAGGAGTGAGGTGAGAAGTGTAAGAGGTTAACCTCAGAGGTCTGGGTGGGGAACACAGATTCTGGAATCAATTTCTTTAGGGGAAGGAGTAGATTAGTGGGAACCCTGAGTACCAACCTGTTTTTCACCCTATTATGCCTTTGCCTTACTTATGACAGCCTTTGCACAAAGGAGTAACTTTGTGATTTACTCTGAAAGAATTCATTCATGATGGTCCTCCTCGTTGTGAGGTTTCCTTTGAGGCAATTGCCATTATTCCACAGTTTTGCAGAGGAAGAGATTGTGATAAATGTGGAGATAGAGAGCAGGCTCACCTCTCTACTCCGTCACTTTCTAAAGACACGATCTTTAAGTCCAGATTCATGACACGGAGATAAACCAAGGCTATCCCTACTATGCATGTGGCTGTCACAACAGTCCCAGTGAGGATCAATGGGGAGCAAAGTCCGTGGCTCCATCTGTCCAGTTGGGGAAGAGCAGAAAAGTGGAGGGAGGAGCAGACAAGAAGAACCAGAACACTTTAAAAAGATGCCTCTGAGAGCTATGCTGAGTGAAATAGAGAAAAACAAATACCACATGATTTCACTTCTATGTGGAATCTAAAGAGCAAAATAAATGCAGAGAACAAACTATTGGTCAACGGGGGGCGGGGGGGCGGGGGGGGCGGCGGCGGTTGGGAGGTGGTGTTGGGAGACTGGGTAAAAGAGTCGAAGGGATTTGGAAGCCCAGAGTGGTAGTTACAATATAGCCACAGGAATACAAAGTGCAGCATAGGGTTAGAGTCAGTAATATGGTAACAACTGTGTATGGTGCCAGGCGGTCCCTGGAATATGGAGAGGAACACTTTGTAAAGCATACGATTATCTAACCACTATACTATACACCTGAAACTAATACAAAATCATATTGAATATAAACTGTAATTGAAAAATAAAATTTAAAAAAGACAATAAATAGAAATCATTGCTCATATAGTAAAAAAAAAAAAAAAAGATGCCTGTGAATATGACATGACCTGTGACACTCCTTCTAGGGGGTATCACATTGCCATGGACATGATGATTTTAAAGGTGACACTAACAGCCAACACTTACAGCACACTCGCTAAGCTGTGTGCTCTTTCCCCATTATTTCATTTGATTGTCACGACAATTTTTTATTAGATGAGGAAACTAAACCTTAAGCTTGGGGCAACGTGCCAAGGTGAGAAGACCATAAATTCTGGGACAATCTCACTTTGTGCCTGGTGTCTTGGGTTAATTATGAACAGTGTCCCTTTTCACTGTCCTACGTGCTCCCATTTGGGACATGAGTTATGTGACTATCCAGGGTCACACAGCTATAGGTGGCAGAACCAGGATTCCAGTCCCTATAGATTGACTACAAATCCACACCCTTAACCACTATGCCATAAATATGTTTGTTACAAAAATTTGTGGGAAAAAAAGGAGAGTGCAAAATGGTGTGCATATTGTCATAATTATTTTTAAAGCATCCTGTGCATAGAACAAACTCTGGAAGGAAATGCATGACTGATTAGGTGTAGGTAGAGAGAATACAGTAGATTGAAAATAGTTCTTTCTACTTTATTTTTTTTGTATTTTCTTCAATTAGAATGTATGACTTTTATAAAAAATAATATTTTTAAAAATGCAGGCATTAAAAGTATCTCATGTAGTATTTCATGAAAAAGTATTATTTGATATTTTAGATACTATCAAAA
The DNA here is from genome assembly GCF_019186645.2 of Phyllostomus hastatus. Classification (NCBI taxonomy): domain Eukaryota; kingdom Metazoa; phylum Chordata; class Mammalia; order Chiroptera; family Phyllostomidae; genus Phyllostomus; species Phyllostomus hastatus. Next base: position 21,929,263 of record NW_025333735.1, read on the forward strand.
TTCAATACAATGAACCAAAAAGAAATACAGAAGGAGAGTGAGGAAGAGAAAAATGACAGAGCAAAAGGAGGCCCTTGGACTGAGATGGGATCTAATCACCTCACTGGCCATGATGTGGCTTTGACCTTGTTTCCTTGGAAGCCCCCAGAGGGTCAAACCTAAGGGAGAACACAGCATAGTGGTTACAAACACAGGTTTTACAGCCATAAAAGACACTTTAGTGTCAACTGGGGAGATTTTAATATGGGCTGAATATTAGATGATGTTGTGGAATTGCTGTCAATTTTTTTAAAAAATTTAGCTAGGATAATGGCATTGTCATTGTGGGTTATGTGAAAGAATGTCCCCCTTCCTGGGAGGTGTATGCTCAAATATTTAAGGATGAAGTACTATCATCAACTCCAGAACTTACGTTCACCTGGTTTTGGCGGGGGTGGGGGGGGAGTGTGTGTGTGTGTGTGTGTGTGTGTGTGTAAAGAGGAAGAGAGAAAATATGGCAAAATGTTAACAATGCTTCAGCCACTTGGAGGAGATATGGATGTTCATTACACTATACCTTGAATTTTTTATATGTTTGGAAATTTTCAGAATAAAAGTTGAGATACAGTTTTAAAAAATCCCCTGAAATAATAAAACAAGAAAACAAGATCCAAAAGTATGTATTAAAATAATAAAGAATCTAGGTTTTAGAACTAGAGAATTCAATTCTAGTCGTACAGCTTCAGTGCTTTATTATCCTGGACAAGCCTTTCTAAGTCTCAGTTTCCTCATCTGTAAAATGGTGATGATAACAACCTTGTGGGTTTTTTAACAGGACTCACAAATAATGCACGTACGGCATCTGTCACTGTGGCTGTCCACAGCTCCTATGAGCAAAAAACCAATTTAATCAATCAAATGACACAAAACAGGAGCCTCATAAAGAGTCTGGAGAACTTTGAAGAATTCAAAACAAAGACAGGATTTTTTCTTCCCAGCTATGTTTCCCATGTAGACACAACTAAGCTGGATATTATATGGAAAACTCTAATAAGTCAGAATGAGGTGGAGTCATGAATCAAGTGGAATAAGTATTCATCAGCTTTGCCCAAATCTACTCAACCACAGTTGGTTTCTGTTGTATTTGTTTCTGTTTGTTGTGTTTTGTTTTTGTCTGTTTTCTCTACCTCTGACCCAGGGTTCGAGTGAAGGGCAGAGGAGCTCAGGTTCAAACTCTGCAGGGGGTTCTGCTGGGTAGCCATGGCACTAGCCAGTGGAGGATATGCTGGGATGTCTCATGAGTATCCTAGCCAAACAGAACGACATGATACGAGCTCAGTAACACTGGTAATGATTGTTGTAATACTAAAAAATAAAGGGAGTACTTACTATGTATGCCTGTGCAGAGATGAATATGACAAAGTTTCTACTCAGAATTAAGTAGTGAAAGAGGTTGACATGTAACTAGTTCATGATGATGATATATTTGCCCAGCACTTTGTAACTTATAGACCATTTTCTCTACATAGCTTCATTCAACTATCCGTCAAGGGGGAGCGTCATGATGGGAAAGGAGGTGTCTCCTTGAACCCTTGTTTTACCTTCACAGGGTGGTGCCATGGCAGGCGCACTGGGTAGGAGGAGACCACGTTCTGATCGCACAGCACCATTCGTGTAATGGCACACCAGTGTCTCAAGCTTTATTTAACAAAGACGTGATACCTATGGTTTACTAATCTTTGTATCCTAATTTCCTGTAAGGAGCCCGGAATATAGTAGCTACTCGATTAGTGCTTGTTGAAGGAAGGAGGGTGGGGAAGGAGGGAAAGCAGAAGGAGAGGAAGGAAGAGTGGGAGGAAAAAGAAAGAAAAAGAGAGATGCACTCAAACTCTAAGAATTTCTCAAGCCCCTACCGTGTCCCTCAAATGTGTTAAGCATTATGGGAAATGCCAAAGAGGCTCAGGAGACAAGTCTCTGCCCACAAAGACTTTCAAGTCAATGTTAGCAAAATATTTTAAGATGATAAATAAAACTTACTTTTAAGTAAGAAAAAATCTAAAGAAAATGTACTTTATTACAAATTAAAGTTGTAATTACAAGGAGATATAATTTGCAATTTAATTTATTGCAAGTTAGCAAGCGTGACTACTTTTAATCTGTAGCATTGCCAAATTGAACTAAGGTTCAGTTGGCAAAGTATGCACCAAATAAAAATTCCAATGAAAAATCTCAGTGAACTGAAAATCCCCTTTAAACAGGAGCTCCAATGTCAGCATTTGAATTTCACTTACATATTCAACAGCTGTCTCTCTTCATTACAAATAATAAACTAGCATCTCTTTTAAATATACAGGTATTGAGTTATAAATGCATAAATTAACCATGACTCAAGTAAAGAAGAAAAATCTATTTAAATCTGCATTAATCTTTTATTGGCTTTTCCACTTGTCATAAACAGTTTGTAACCAGATATATATCATCATACTAAACATCATGTAAAACCTCTCACTCAATAATCCAATTGATATCCAGGTAATATATCCAGTGGCAACAGTTCTCAAATGGGCCATTTTATAACCTAGGCAAAGGTTAATCATCCTTAGCTTAAGTGTGGTCTTAACTGAACTCCTGCTGCTTACTAGTGAATTTCAAACAACATCCTTTTTTATGGTTAGTTAATTATTCTTTACTCACATTAATGCATCCCAGAACTGGAACCATCAAACAATATGCTGAAAGAGATGTCAGTTATCTTTTACTGTTGTTGGACTTTTTTTTTACACTTAAAAAAATTTTTGTTTGTCCTCCTTCTGAATATTTAAGTTTTATCTGTCCTTTACCAGTTGTTTATTTATCTATGCCCTTCCCTTAATTTCCAAATGGATTAACATGTACCTCTAAAATATATAAGCAAATTTACTAAATAAATTAGGAAATTAAGAAATGAAAGAGCCTAGACTGAACTTAATACTCTAAATGCCCCCCAGGGACTCCTGAATGTTTATTGAAGTTAAACCACAAGTTTGGCTCTAAACCTTCTAGCAACCAGTACAACTAGGGGAATATCATTCATTCATTCCCTCACTTACATGATAATATTTACTTAACATATTAGGTGAAAGGCATGTTGTTGGACACTGATTATACAGCATAGGGTAAAAAGGGGCTCAGTGTTTCCCCTTGGAGAACTTGTCACCCAGCTATGCAGATCAATCTTAACAGTCATGTATATAGTAATAAGGGATGACACTGTCAGTAGCCTCAGCTTGAGAAGCATCCTTTTGCAGTCCCTGCTTCCTCCTGCTGATGGCCTGTGATCGCAGAAGTTCCTCACAGCCGTTTTGGACTGGGAAGTGATCTTGAAGATGAAAGGTAGGTACCGAGGATGGCAGAGAAGAAACATGAAAATCCAGATGGCACTTTGGATATCCAGATGGACCCCCGACTCCCTATCCTGGTCTTGTACGTCAAAGAGCTATACCTGTATTTTGCTGTGTATAATGCTCACTTTTTTGTCCAAACTTTTGAGGGAAAAATAAGAATGTGTATTATACATGGGTGGTACTAATTCCATATCTATATAAATGTTTTTATTTTTTATTTTTATTTTTTGGAGTTACATGAGCATTTTCAATTTCTTTTTTTAATATATAATCTTTAGTATTTTTTCCATTTCCATTTAGTCCCTTACACCTCCTCCCCCCAGCAATCACCACACCATTGTCCATGTCCATAAGTCCTTTTTCCTCCCCCACCGCTAGCTGTTACCTGTTTCCATCCATCTATGAGTCTGTCTCCATTTTGCTTGCTAGTTCCATTTCTTTTATTTATTTATGCTAATGAATTAAAAATGTAACTCGAGAAAGCAATAATGATATTCGTATGCAAAATAATACCCTGGAATAAGATCATCAGTTTTATATATAAATAATAATTGAATTAAAAAATCAAAATGAAAGATTTTTTCCTGAAAATCTGGGTCAAAAATGTGGGTGCGCATTATACACGGAAAGATATGGTAAATGCCCCTTGTTTAATCCACTTGTTCTTTGCGTTCCACAGCTGTATATAGCTGAACATAAACCCAACTAATTCCATAGCAAAGAGACAGGAAGGCAAAGAGGTTGAGAGAGGAGGATTCCAGTCATCTGCTGGGAAGTCAAAAGACCCTGGGTTACTTCAGGGACTGAAAGAAGATCAGCATAGAAGAAGCCTGACCATCACTGACCAGGTGATGCAAGACGAGGCTGCAGAGGTAACAGCAAGGGCAGGTCACGCAGGCCCTGGGGTAGAGTTTACTCTGAGTGCCACAGGAAGCAATTGGTTGTGAGGTCGGTGGTTTCTAAAGCTTTTTGTTAGCCACTGAATCCCTTCTTCAAATAAAACCTTATGCAAACATCAAATGCAAAAAACATAAAAGCAGAGCTTCCCCAGCTAGAAGCTGGAATCAAGCCTCAGAGCCCATTCCCTCTTTTCCCTTTGCTCTTTTCCACAATGTTGTAGCAGTTCCCGGAGCAGCCCAGGAGACCCCTAAGGCTCTCGGGAATACTGCACAAAAAACGTGGAATTATATGATTTACAGAGTCTTTAAGGTAAACCAGACACTTGGGAGAAACACAAGTGTTCCTTGTGCTGAGACCACAGAGAAACCTTTCCAGTGAATATTCACAGAGAGGAGTTTGTAATGGTTTGTCAACCAAAGCTTCAGGCCAAAACACAATTTAGAGAAAGTAATTTTAAGGGTGGGGAGAGGGTAGCAGGGGTTGGACAATGTAAAACAGTGTGGCGCAGATACTTCACCCTCCCTTGGGCTGGCTAAATCCAGGACAGCCTTGGCCAGGCACTGGGATGTTTTCTCCCTCCCCTTCCAATGGGCCTCCGCCTCCATCATGCGCAGTCTCAGCGGCAGGCAGAACAGCTGCCTGGGAGCCCCCTCTGGTGCTGTCAACAGGGGCTTCTCACAGGGGCAGTCACCTCTTCCCCCTCAAAGATTTCCGTCACACACTTGTTTGCCCTGCAAATAAATTGGCAACGCAGCTGAATTTAATCTTTTGATTCCCCCCGAGAACCAATTTCTCTAAGCCATTCCCATGTAGACAAAAAGATTTTGTCTCACTAAACCTGTTTATTGACCAAAACCGTCACCTCTGCTCTGACCAATGACCTTATCTGAATATTCAAATCTATTACAGATCGCAAGTTCAAATGATTTTGGTGCCCTGAGGAAGCCCTGTTTTCATAGTGAGCTGATTACCAATGACAATATTATAAGGGCTTTAACTGAGATTCTACAAACAATTTGCACCCTGGATTTACAAACCTAATATATTCAGAAGAGTGAATGCTGCTGACACTATCTTTTTTTTAAGGGAAAGTTGGCCACGTGTATGTAAATACAAGACCAGGTCCCTAACCCCTGGGCTGAGGGGCCAGCTGCCACTTCCCCTAGCCGAGTCTTCCCACCCTCACCACAGTTTTAATAATACTCCTGGACTGGCATCTGCAAACACTTCTGCCCTTCAGAGAAAATGTTTTGCATTCTGATGCAGACCTATGGGGCTCAGGGCATTCCTTGCCCCCCACCTTACCGAGCCCCTACCCCTCATTCCTGTAATGGAAGTAAATGAGTCAAGGATGCAGGTTCTAGTATCCGCATTAGCACCGCCTTAAGCAAGCCACTGCATTCCTCTTTATCATATCCTTCTCGGGAATCAAAGAAGGATGAAATAATTCTATACCCAACTTACAAAATGGATGTTTGTATAGAATGAATTAATTGATGTTAAAGGTTTAAAAAGTGAAAAGGAGCACTTACAAATGAAAGCTATTTTTATTAAACAGACATGTCTTTTTAAACAATAGAAATATATCTGAATAAAATGTTAATAGTATAAAGACCTAACATTTCTTCAGCATTGCATATGCCAGGCCTTACATACATTCTCTGAATGAAACTACAGAAAACCCCCACAAAGAGAACACAATTATTAACCCCATTTCACAGATAAGGAAAACCGAGGTGTGGGGGACTACCATTTTACTTGCCTGAGGTCACACAGCAGGAAACTAAAATGTATCATCATGATACTTTATGGAATTTACAGTGTAGATACTTTTTAAATTGGATTTTCAGGCTTGCCCTTTAAAATATCAGGAGTATGGGGAGTGACCTGAGCCCCTATTGCCAACTATCTCCTCGGATCAATTCAGCTGCTGGGTTTATGACCCTGGCTAAAACAGCCCCGGTGTTCCCACTTGCTCTGCAGTAAAGAGCTTGCTTCTCTGTAAAAAAATTATCTTCGTCTCAGAACAGGGAGAGCCTGTTCATTTCATCCTTTCTCTCATTTAGGCAACTGACATGACCTGGAAGCTAGCAAACAATGAGTAAAAGAACTTGGTGAAGGGGAACCTCTTGTCTTACATTTGTGTGAACACAGCCCGCAGTACCAAGGAATGTCTTTTCCCACACATGCTGCGAGGGACCTGCCATTCCAACCAACAGAGGAAGTTCTCACCTCTGTTCCCTGCTCTGATGAAGTTAAGTCCAACCATTCCAAACCAGCTGGTAAAGAACAACCCTTCTGAAAGAAAGGGCCTGTCCGGGCACTAATATTTCAGAATTTCAAAGTTGAAAACTCACTGCAGGTAATTTATAGCCTAAAGTTACTGAATGCCCTTCCAAGACAGCCAATTTAATCAAAGTTAACTGGTGAAAATTATGAAGGCTCTTAATTGAGCTCTCCTGTGCTGTGCTTTCCAAACAGCCGTGCAAGCACCACAGAAAATAACAAAATGAATAAACTACACTTTTCTCTAGTTCCATTTTCAAATATGACGTCTGGAATGAAGAGTTTAGATCTCTAGGCGGTGATCTTCATGCATAGTATAGTGTTTGTCCTGAATTTCATTGCTGCGAAAAAAAGATATGAAAAGTCTTGATTTAGTTGGCATTTAATGTGATTTTTATATAACTTCTGTGATATAATCAGTCACATTGAGAATCAGTGGGGAAACTTAAACAGCAGTAAAACCTTCAGCTATTGTTCTTTCTGTGCTCTGATTGGCTTGCTGGGTATACAAAGCTGAAAAATCCCAGTTCACATACCCCTACTCTATTTGTAGGCACCCATAATGACTGAGTATGGTCCAGCACCAACCCCTCTCCCAGCCCGCCAGCCAGTCAGCATGCAGGGAAGACAATAGGTATGTTGTAACAGCAACAAAGAATGTGTTGCTGTAAATCATGTTCCATTTCTGCATAGCTGGGAATAGTAATGCACAAGCCATAGGCAAGTATATTAATGTCTCCCGCTTTCCGTAAATGAAAAACCATGCACAACAACACACACTTGATTGTTATTCCAAGATAGCTTTTTTTAGTATGAGATTTTTATGCTTTATTTTTCAAAAAAGCAAAATGCATATTTTACTATTATTTAAAAGCATTTTTCCCCTTTCAGTTGGGTCTATAAACATTTCTTTCCAGCAGATAAACATGTTGCCTTTCCTTTTCTTTTTTTAAACATTGTCTTTCCTACATGCTAATTGACTAGTGATGTGTTTAGAACTCAGAGGTATTAAATTTCTGGAGCCCTTAGTGGTATCAGAAAGAAGGTATCATACAACTGACCAGGGATGTTCATACACCTAGTCAATTTGAATTTGGAAAATTATTAGAACTGTGTGGAAACATAAAATGAAATACACTAGCAACACATTACATTTACATGTTTTAAATATGCTTAACCATGCATTTAATTTAGATTTAATGAAATAGTTATTATATGCAACCAAAACATCAGTGTTATTAAAAACAAATTTATGGAGGATTAACAGCTGTGTTATATGTCTATACCTACTTATGCCAGAGTCTTTCATTCTCAATAATGTGTTTTTAATCATTAACTTCTACTTATTAAGTGCACAATAGTTGTTTGAGTAATTCTACTGAGTGAGATTGATTAGGGTGCTGCTTGGAGTTTGGGTAAATACCAATTGATAATTTAAACGACATGAACTTGGTTATGGAATTATTGCTATACCAACTATTTGCATATTTATTTCACTTTTAAGATTCATAATCAGTCCCTGTGAGGCTGATTGAGCCACAATGTGAACTCTAAGCTGCGTATCTATAGGATGCATTTGCCATTAGTATTGACGATCAGAAAAGATATCAACATTTAGCAAAGGTTAAGATATTTTTTCACTGAGTTTTTTTTTTTACTTTCCATTTTTCAGTAAGAAGAGTAATTGGAAATAGCTACAGTGTGGGGAAAAGCAATGAAGAACAAATTGCTGTACATGAAGTTTCGGTTTTGAATAGCTGGGGAGATTAATGCACTTGACTGCAACTGGTTCATTACTACCCCCAGCTACCCCAAAAATGAAATATCACATATGGTACCGTCTTTGCCCCATAGGTCATAATACTGTAGTGATCACAGCAGGGCTGGGCTCGATTATGGAAAATGAGACCCCAGCCAATGCTCTCAAGCCCCCCTGCCTGCGAAGGAGCTATCCGAGTGTTGTAATTGTGTTTACCTATTACCATGCCTTTATTTCATTACTTTGGACTTGCGGGATGCCATAAAAAAGAGACAGAATTTTGGAAACTCTTACCGATGAGTGCTGTGTTTAGGGAGACCTTTCTCCTGCATTCCTGGAGTAAATCATTTATGACTGCCTTTCTTCACCTATGTTTTATAGCATATTCTCAAAGCCCTCACCAATGAAAGACGCAGAGAAAGCAAATAGTCTACCTGAAACTGGAAGCACTGTCCTTCCGAGCACCCCAGGCCTTTGTTGCTTCATCAGTCTTAGGATAGATGAGGAATACATCTGGGGGCCAGACATCTTGCCTCAACCATTCTGTCCTGTCTGGTTTCTCAAAAGCTTCTTTGTAAGACACTGTACTCATCCTACCTACAGCTAATCATTTATAATAACAATAATTTTTACCATTGGTTGAACACTTAACATTTGCCAGGCACTGACATTATCTCACTTAATGTCCATATCAATCTGTGACGTAGGTAGCAAGTGATATCTAACACTTATTGAGGAATTTTAACGTACCAAGCACAGTTCAGAGAACTTTTATTCTCTGAATTCAAATATACCTACCCACAGTGTTTGTACTATGTTCAATCCCACTTTATTTTATTTTTCACACTTGAAAACACTTTTATTAAATTTATTGCAGTGACATTGGTTAATAACATAGGTTTCAAGTGTATAATTCAATAATACATTGTCTGTATATTGCATTGTGTGCTCACCACCCAAAGTCTAGTCTCTCTCCCACACTATGTATTTGATCCCCAGTCCCCCTCCCACCACCCACCAACAATGTCATTTTAAAGACAAGGAAACTAAAGCCCAGAGTTCAATGACTTTCTTAGGTTCACAAAGCTAGTACGTGGAATAGCCTGGTTTTCTGGCTCCTGAGACTGTATACTGCCATACCAGGAGTTGTTATTCTTGTGTTAAAGTGAGGAACAAAGACTCAGAGAGGCTGGGAAGTGACTTTGATAGTGTTAAAGGCGGAATTCAAGCCTAAGTGTGCCTGACTCCAAATGCAGAGCATTTAGCCCACCAAGCATGCACACTTCTCCCATTCCCCAGTTATATTTGAATTTATCTGCTTATATATCTGTCTCCCCTGAGGACTAGATTTATAGCTGCATCTTCAGTAACCTGCACAGAATGTGTGCCTGGCTCTTAGTATTTCCTCATCAGACATGTGGGAACTGATACAATCAAGGCCTTTCGGGACCCCCTTCAGTTACAGGCAGAGTTATTTGTTCCCCCTACACAAACATCCTGTTCCCACTGTCCCGCATTCATTGCTTTGTTGCCTTCATGCTACACGATACTGTAATCATCTCTAAATGCAGTAATCTCACCCCTTGGATGAGGACTTCCTTTAAGGCAGGAAAAGTGGCTTATTCATTTTAGTATCACTGACTAGCACTGGGCCTGGCATATACTAGGCATTTGTCAGAGAGACTACTAGGTGTTTACCCGCATCTCCTTCTCCTTCCCGGTCACAGTGTTCTTCCGAGTTTCCCAGCCTCACTCGCAGTTAGGTACAGCCATCTGACTGAGTTGTGGCCAGTGGGGTGTGAGCAAGAGCCATGTGTTATCTCGGCACCAAGGTTTTTAAGACATGGGTCGAGTTCCCTCTTTACACTCGTTTCCTTTCTACCAAATGGATGCAGATAACAACACTGTTCTAGAGGACGGTGAAGCCACAGATGGGAAGAAGATGGGGCCCCTGAATTACTACAGGGAAGAGGGCTGCCTGCTGACAAGGAATACTACAGACTATTAGATGAGTGAGAAATAAACTTATATTCTCTTTGAGTTCTGTGGGTCTACCTATGACAGTAGCTAGCCTTATCCCAACTAAAACAGTACTTGAATCAGTGACGAATGAGTCATACTAATCCTCAATATCAGCATAGTACTTTCAGTTGGAAGAGAAGGCAGTCCTACCTGTTTAACAGTAAAAGCTATAACTTTTTTTATTCCATTACTTCATGCAAACATCATCATTAAACCAGGGTCTACTGGCACCTGCCTAAACTAACACACAGAAGGAATTGACTTGACTTTCTGTTTGAGAAATTCAGTTTCTAGCAGGTGGGGGTGATTTGTTTCAGGTACTGACTCGTGGGAGAGCCTCGCTCAGGCCTCCTCTCTCCCAGGTTATACCAATCAGATAGCAAACAACTGATTGATAACTGCTTTTTTTTCCCCAACCTGAAATGACTTCCACTTTGGGACTAATTTTTACTTTCCTCTTAAGTGAATACAGACTCACATCAAAGTTCAGTTGGCTGACTACTGTCTTTGAGTCCACTTCCTAGAACATTTTGGTACAGACAGCAGCAATACAAACATTCCCCCCAAGGATGGTGCTTTTCCAGACTGCACCTAAAATTATATATTGTTCTATGTGATTCTGTACAGTAATCTTATGATAAAAATAACTTTACATCTTATGCAAAACAAATGTGTTCTTATAGAAACATTAGAAAGTAAAAGTGAGCAAAAAAATTAAAGTCACTCAAATAGATGAGATGTATTGTTACCAAATCAGAGTCATTAAATATTCTTCTACAACATCACATTTAATGACTGCATAGTATTATGTCACATGAATATAGTCAAGATTTATTGGATGAGGCCTTCATGTATCAGCTGTCAGTAAAACAGAACCACAGTCGAGGGTCAGGGTAATCACATGGCAAACACAGTCGTTTCGTTCTTTCACTGACACATTCATTCAATAGACATTTTGGGGGCACCCTCTCTGTGCCAGTCATTGTGCCAGATGCTGTAGAGCCCACAACAAAAAAGATTAGCAAAGCTCTCCCTTATTAGGGTGCAGGTGAACTTCGCCGTGGTGTAACAAAACGCTCTCGCCCTACTCTGCCTTCTTCATCCCTTTGTGAACACAGTTTACATTCCTCTGGGAATGGAGAAAAGATCAAGAGAAAGAAGCCTTTTTTTTTTTTGCCTTCAAGGATCACATATTCTCTTGAGTAGATAAAGCCAAAGAACAGTAAGTATATGTGGTAAATTACATTCTTTGTTTATCATTTTTCCTTTGCTCACTGCCCTTTCCCAGGCTTCCCTGTGGTTAAAGTATATTCCCTGCACCGTTCATTGACTTTGAGCTTGGTCGTGTGACTTGCTTTGAACAACAGAATGTGAGAAGCAGTGACGGTGTCCAGTTCTGAGCAGACACTAAACAGCTATTGCATGATTCTCCCATTCAGAAGTGGTTATCCTCTCTTGTGTCACTGTCCTAAACCACTAGAAGAGTTTGCCTTCAGAAGGCAGCCGTTGCTTCTTCAGCCTGGGTCACAAAACAAGATATGCTTGGAGCTACCTGAACCTATAATCTATAGCTTAAGACAGAGGTTCCCCAGGCACCCACAGACCTATAGGCAAGAAATAAATATTTGCTGTTATAAGCCACTGATGTTTGAGGATTGTTTGTTATACCACATTATCATAGCCGTGGCTGGCTAATCCAGAACAACACAAAATAAAGTACTCAGTTGTGAAGGTCTAACTGAAATGTCACGTCCTCCAGGAAGTGTTTCAGGGAAGTCCCTCATCATCTTTTTGCCTCGCCAGTCAGAATCAATCTCTCCTTTGTGCTTCCTTACTATTTTGCTGTGCCTCTGTTATAGCTGACATTTACCACAGCCTGCCTTTCACAGACATTTAGTTAGATATGTCTGGAATTCCTCCTGGAATATGAGCTGTTTGTTGTTATTGCGGGTTTTGTTTTGGGAGGGCAGGGTGCAGGGTACTCCTCACAGTGTCCCTGGCCCATCTACCTCCTAGCATGCAGTAGGTGCTCAAAAGTACTTCACTGGACAAAGGAGCTAGAAGGTCTTCAGGAGGGCTGGCTGAGTGGAACTGAACAATGACCTGCTATCCTAACCCTCGAAATGCACCATGCTGTACACATGCAAGTACAGAAACTGAATCCTACTTTTGGTAGGTTACAAGAAAGAATAATCTGACTTTTAAACCAGGACAAGTTACATAGGAGACAGCATCCTATTCCAGAAAGAGACTGCACCCATAAGTCCAGAGACCTGCAGCCCAGTTCTGATTTGGATACGAGACAGCTGTGTTACCTTGGGCTTCATTTTACCACATCACAGGAAAAACAATGATGATTTTACTCACAACAGTGTTATGAAGATCCAGAAAGAGGTGTATATATGACAGAAAAATATCAAGCCCCACCCAGGTCCATATTTAGCTTAGCAAATCGGCTTGTTATCTTTTTTACAGAAAAAGAGACCACATTCCATACACCTCCAAGAAGCCAAAAGATGAATTATTAAATGACCATACAAGCTAACGTTGAACTATTATAGGAGCCAATCACTTAGTGATTACTATTTTGTGATGGCTTTGGACAGGCACCAGTTTTTCATCTGGAAAACAAAAACTGAAATTTTAATTGCTTCATTGCCAGGGTCTATATTATAGTTGGGATTTTTTTTAAACTTATTTTTATCTCCCAGGCAAAGTTATCCTTCCTCTTGGTTGCCATGGACTTGGTTCACACCTTCTTACAGCAAAATTGTTCTCGAGTCTGTATCCCAAACAGCCTGTGAGCCCCTGAGGGCTGGGCCGCGGGTGAGTGCTCCACGCCATGGTGGAACGAGGAGTATGTGGTATATTTTAGAACGAGTTCAACAAAGCATTTTGCATTTTTTAAAAGATTTTATTTATTTATTTTTAGAGAGGGGGAAGAAAGAGAGAAAGAGAGGAAGAGAGACATCGATGTTAGAGAGAAACATCGATAGTTTGCCTTTGGTACGTGCCCAACGGGGCACAGAACCTGCAACCCAGGCACGTGCCCTGACCGGGAATTGAACCAGGAACACTTCGCTTTGCAGGACAACGCCCACCAATGGAGTCACACCAATCAGAGCAGTGGTTTGCATTTTCAAGTGTTAGAACTCAAAGGAAAGTTCAGCTTTTCCAAAAAGTTGTGTGTGTTGAGTAATATCTCACTTCTCAATGATTTTAATTAATGGAGAGACTATTGTACCTTTCATATATTTTGTGCAAGAAATATATATGTAGCCAACATATTCTAAACTATATTTCATTCCCATTATTCACTTTTTTACAGAAAACCCGTATGTTTCATTTTCTTTCTCGCTCCAAGTTTCGATGGTGAATTTGTCACAGAACACAAGGGAAAGAACACATATTTTGGAGTGTGAGGTCTCATGTTCAAATCCTCACTTTCCCTTTTTTAGGTCTCGTGATCCTGGGCATGATACTTGACTTTTTTTGAACTTCAATTTTTTAAAAATCAAGAAAATAGGAATTGTGTTATCTCCTTTGCAGAGCTGTAACATTTAGAGGTAATTTGTGAAAACACCTAACAACATTCTTCACACAAAGTAGGTGCTCAAGAAAACAAAGTTATCATTGTTAGTTGTTATTACTGCACTTTGATATTACTGCACAATGGTGTCCTCAGAAGATGTTTGGGAAAGCTTTTGCCCCTAACTGAAATGGCCCCATATTCTGTATTTTGAGCTTATTTCTAGTTTTATAGTTTCCCCACCCGCTCCCTCATTGTCAGGCTACCAGTTGTCAATTCTAGTGTCCATCTGTGAGAAGTGACAGCTGCCTCTTATTGTCAGGCTGCTACCAACTAACTTTCTGCTTCAAATCTGCTTGGAATTATATGTCAAATGGAATAAATAATACTGAGTCGAGCCTGAAGACGCCTTCCATGGGCTGAGTGAAGGATATTTAGTGCAGGGGCTTCGTTGCTGCCACTTTGGGGACTCCATCTTCTTCCCTCTGCACCACAGTTTGTGTCGGTGTTTCTGAGGGCTCAGAGGGCTAAGTGAGGCTCTGCTCTCTTTCTTTCCCGGAAAAACTCTGGGAGACACATCTCTAGATAATATGGTACAGATTCAGCAACTTTAAAAAACGTCGTTGCTGTTATTACTACTACTACTACTACTACTACTACTACTATTATTATTATTATTATTATTATTATTATTATTATTATTATTATTATTTTGAAATCCTGTGACTCAGTGGCATATGCCCGGGAGAGAGCACTGCTCTGGGAGTCTACGGTTTGGGGTCTGGCCTCAACTCTATTCAATGTCTTCAAGAAAATGACTCTTTCTGAGTCTCAGGTCCTTAATATAAAAAAGTGAAAAAATTCAATGGGATGATCTGTGAGAGTCTACGTTCCATGAATCTACATCAAGGTACCCAGACGACTGCTTGGCAATAACCGCAGTGTGTCTGGAAATAAACTTCACTTTATGGCTTTAGCCTTCGTGCTTTGCTCCAACTTGAGTATGTCCGTCGATAGCCAAATTCTTAACACCATTTTCTGGTCTCTTTACTATTTCTTTTAATAATGATTTTGTCCTTAATTTGGACTTATTTCAAGGAGAAAGATGTTAACTACTTAAAAATGATGGGATGTTTTAATCTGGGCTGGAAAGCCTGTTCCTTGAGAATGGCTTAATTAACATTTCCAGGTTCATAACATTTTCATTTATTCATCTTTTTGTTTTTAAATGGTTTTTTAAGTTTTCCAGAGATGGTGATCTCACGTTCCTAATGGATTATAAGCGAGAGAGTGGGTCTGCTGGGATCTGCATCCTTATTAGCCTTAAGATTCACATTAGGAACAGAAAGGGAGCTTAAGCAGAATAGGTCCACTGTGCTAATAAAAAAAGAAACAGAACTTTAGTTCAACCCATGATAATGTGGCAAGATTGTCAAGCTGAAAGCAGATCAAAGGAAGGGCTTCCCAGTGACCTTGGAACTGGACAAATATTTTCCTTCCCTGAGCTCATTCTCCACCAGGGAAACCGTGTTCTGTACGTCGGTAATGAGGATGCTGGGGTGAACTGATCACAGTGCCACAGCAATGCAGAGACTGGTTCTGCAGAGTGGGACAGTGAGCTCTAGAATCAGAATGGCAGAACCTAAGACGCACAGCTGGGTGGTTCCACATGACTTGAGGATTGGCTGGCCAACAGAAATTGGGGTAAAAAGGAAGCCTATTTTTACTGTGTTCTGCATGTGGTGTGTTCCCCAAATTCAAGTTAAATTCAGTCCCTTGGTAAATTACTGGACCAGGAGTCAGGAGGCCTGGCCTCCAACCCTGAGCTATCGCTAACCAGTGCCATGTTCTTGGACAAAGCATTTCATATTTTTGGCTCTGTTGCCATGTCTGGAAAATGGGACTATCGGTACCGGCTCAGCACACTTCTTGAAATGGGTGCAATGACTGATGTACTAGATGAACATAAAAGGTCTCAATTTTAATATGATCAGCTGACAGTAGCGCCTTGTTCCCTGCTTCCTTTTAAGCTATGATTGTGACAGCTGCCAAACTTCAAAAAGCAGATCTATTAATAACAAGATGCCACACATTGCTCTGTCCATTTTTGGGAAAATAGCTTAAATCTGGCCTTGCCCTGGCCTTCAGCATTTCTGTAAGGAATTAGAGGGGGATGAGGTTATTATGCCAAGGATCTCGTGGGGCTCAGAGTTGGCATCTGTGAAGTCCTCTCTGTCCTCTCTGACTCGCAATCTCTGAGAGTGACACCCAGAACAGGGAGGCTCTCCAGAAGTGCTACTATGGCAGGGTTATTTCTCAGGCTCACAGAGGAAGAAAGCATTGTGTGTGGGTACCAGTCCTTAGTGGAAATGTATCATGTGCCTTTGCTGTCCAAAAACTAAGCCAATTTTACTTTATAACAGTAGGAAATGTATTCAGAGAGTAGAGGATATATCTAAAGTCACAAGCCAGACATGAAAGAACTCCAACTATCTATGGGCACCAGGCAATTAAAATGCCTTATTGTCTATAAGCTTTAAAGCCTGGTGGATTTTCTTTGTAGGGGAATTCAAGGGTTAAGCCATCCCAACATGCCTCACTCCCAATTTATAAAATGGGAAATCTTCCATAAATCAAAAGTTACAAACAGACTTTGTAATGTCATAACTCTTGCGACGGCTCTCACCTTGATTGATTCCTATACATACATTCCGCCTGATTACCATAATGTGCTCTTGTGGGACAATTGGCACTGGATAGGGAGAAAGAAGCAGACAGGGAAGTAAATAACAAATGGACCTGGCTCCTCCTCATCGAGAGTGATTTCACTCCAATGTTCCATCATATCAACTGGGAAAGAGAGTCGTAGGGTTTAGGCAATCAATTACAGATATGTGTAGAGGCAGACACAATCATTTCACTGATTGTCACCGGTCTCGAGCAGTGACACCAAAAAGTGATCCGTCACTCGATTTTCTCTGACACCCTGAGAAAGATGGCAGACACTTGTAGACTAACAGGCCCCTGGATTGGTTGGCTTATAAGATTGAAAAATCGCTGTGTTTCAAACTTATCTAAACCCGCAAATACCTCTGTTGCTAAGATTTCCTATCTTTCCAGCAAACATTTAGAAAGATTGCCAATAGGCTAATGACGTCATGCCAAGGTGGAATGTACAGTCCCTTGTCACTGCAACGGATGTCGTCACCATGTGCTGCAGGGTGCTGGAAGGGTGACGGGAAGGGAAGAAACACATGCTTTCCTCCCACAGGAGAAACACAGCAGCCACATTATTAAACAGGCCCCATGGGACAGTTGGTGGGAGGACCCTGTTGCTGCAGATGAGCCCCACCCACCCACATTTCCGGAGCCTTCAGCCCATCAGGTTTGCTGCCGCTGCATGCCTGGACTCACTCCCCTCCTATTCAGGGCAATTTTTCTGAGTCACCCACAGCCTCTACCAGCGGGGATTCCACTTTGTCCACCCCACAGTGGAAGGGCAATCTTTTTTCCATACGAGTCAGTTCATGAAAAATTTAACCGTATCAGTCTACATCTCTTTTTTTTTTTCATGCAAAATAAAAATAGCTTTGTTAATCTCCATGGGTTAAAAAGAGAAGTATATTCTTATACATGAATGACCTACTTAATTAAACAACAGGATGTTATTGAGAAAAATTGACCTGGCCTTTGAACACTTCAAATATTAATGCATGGGTATATTTAAGTAAGATGTAGCAACCTGAAGTCAGTTTTTAAATTTCTTTTCCCTGAAATTAGACTACAAAGCACTTCTTGGCACTGGGCGGGCTGCACATGGGGTGACGGATGACAGATGGGATTTCTTCCTGAGGGGAAGCTGCATCCTGTATGGAAGCTACAGCCTGAACTGGCAGTACTGACGGGGGCCTGGCTGTGTGCAGGTAAAAGGCAGTTGAGGCGATCTTGTGCACAAAATTCCAGACTGCAAAGTCTCCTCGAAAGGGATGGAGGCCTGCAGATTTCATCAGCACCTCCACTGAAATCGACTCGGTCCTTTTCTGCCATTTCTTCTGGCACCAGAGTCTTTACCAGACACCCAGGCACTATCCCTTCCATCAGCATATTTCCTCTTGGCACTGGAGGATCTAAAACGAACCCAGCACAGTCTCTGACTTCTCCGTGTAAATCATCAAGAAATATGATGACCTTCTGCAGAAGTGATGTTCTGCATTTCAAAGTTCATCCACTTATAAACTAAATCAGTGGCAGCAGTCTGGTGCTCTGCTGGGTCTTCAAACCACTTGACCCCGAGCCCCCCTAAATTCTCTCATTCTCACTGGCCACCCACCTGTAGACGGCCCCCAGTGGTGAAGGAAGGTCCCCCACACTTACTGCCTGTTCACAATGGTCCACACTCCACTTTTAAAAAGGCCAGAGAGCAGGCACCTGATGATGATTGAAAATAATTACTGATGCTCCTATAGCACTCTATACTTCTCAAAGACCTTTCATGTCTGCTACTTCACTCTACCCCCAAGAACACAGCCCCTGGAGGTAGCTGGACATCCTGAGACAGAGGAACAGCGATAGTAAGGGATTTGCTCAAGGTCATATAACATGTTAGCAACAGTCTGAACTAGATTTGGGGACTTGCACTGTACTTATCTTGCCCCTTGGAAACAAGAGGCATAGCAAAAATAATACTCATAATGACAATAATTATCATTACCTGTGAGCACTTAATGAGCACCAGACCATGGGCCGAGCCCCTCCTCCACATCACCTGACACTCCCATCCCTCTTTGTGCCCCTCCTGCTGCACTGATAACACCCTTAGTGCCTCCCCAAGGGCTGTTCGCCTCCAGCACGGAGACCTCAGGGACGGTTCTGGCACTGCCAGTGGGTCACCCTCTGAGGGGAAAACTTAGGTCAAAGTCTGAGCATCACCAAAGAATTCCGAGTAGCTGCAGAAAGCCCTAGAAGAAAATCTTTAACCAAGTACAGAGCTCTCATAAAATGCTATGGGCCTGGAAAATGATTTCATAAGTTATTTTGATGGCAAAAATGTATGAAACAGAATTGACTAATTCATAAATAACTTCAGAATCTCATCTATTATTTCTCACATCATAACTTACAATGGAATAATTGTTTCCAATTCTGCTGAGTATTTTCTCATGCTTTTTGGTCCCCTTGGTAAATCTTATTAGTTGGATAACTCCTAAGACATTTCTAGCTTGCCTCTATTATGATGAGAACAAGTAAATATTAATAGCAATTTGTTTTTAGTACAATGAGGCATTAATTTCACCGCTGGGACCTCCTTTTTTTTCTTTTTAATTTCTTATCTCAGGGAAAATTGGCTGAGATTCCCCAAAGAATGGCTCACAGAAAACAACCACCACCAAAGAAAACCCAGTGTCCTGTGATCTTATACAAATCTCAACTTACATTTTATTTACTATGTACATTACTGCAAACCAATATGAGCCATAACTCCACTTGGATAATAATAATCAAATTATCTAACCTGGGGTAGCATGTTTTATAGATTTTGGTCTAAATTTAATATAAAAATGCAGTAGTCCTTGTTTGGAAGAGTTTATTAAGGGTTAGCCAAGAAAAAGCTTTTTCAATAGTCTATAACTCTCTAATGGCCTTTTTCAAATAAAATGGGAAAGAATTTGAAAAGAAACCTATATCAGTGAGCTGCAATTGTAACATTACAGTACAGGTCTATAAATCTTGACATGCTCAGAAGATTGCCTAAACCAGCAATACAATCTGTCCAAACCTCATTGTCTCCACGACCAGCCAGCCTCATTTTAAGAAATGTATGTGGTCTTCAACCTAATTTTATCACCTTCATTTGTAAACTAGTCAATCAATCAAAGCATCCTGGGAGTCTAAATAGAAAAAGGAGTGCATTTTCATGCATTCTGGGCGACACAGTCAAAAATTAATCTCCACTTGATCAGACATTTCTTGCCCTCATCTCAATAGACCATCATTAGGGTCAGCAATGTATATTAAAAATAGAGTTACCGCAAACAGTTCGCCAGCTGGAGTTTGCAGGCTGCCTGCCCTTTCCTCAGAAAGCTTCCTCCTCTGTGTAAGCCTGAATATGTTCTCTAGATTCATCTGAAAGGAAGCAGGCCAGAAATAAAGTTAGGGAAGACAATGTGCGAAGCCCTCGGGAAACATGTATTGCTTCTCAGTGCCTGGACCATTGAAACACTCCAAGAGAGACTGGTACAGAGAAAATATTCCCTAAATACACATTTGTAAGTATCAGGCCCTGGTGCAAGCGTGTTCCCTACTCACTGGGGGGAGGTTAGAGTGGGGGAACAGGGTGGGGAGGGTGGGAAACTGCCCTAGGGCAGGACTGATAAATATGGAAAAGCAAGAAAGTAGCTGAAGCTTCAGGAAAAAAAAAATAGAGCTGTTGTGTTCTTCCTCCCCATTTCTCCATCCTTCCCAAGTTCTACTCCTCAGGCACATGCCTGTTTCAGGTGAGGCCACCATGGCGTGTTTTTCCAGGCAACAACTCTGCCAGGTGCCTTGTTGCACCTCTGAGTGCTTAGGAAACAATAGTTGTATCTCTCCCTCAACACGTATTTATATGAAAGGAAGGGAAGAAGGGTGGGAGAGAGGGAGGGAAGGAGGGAGGGAGGGAGGGAAGGAAGGAAGGAAGGAAGGAAGGAAGGAAGGAAGGAAGGAAGGAAGGAAGGAAGGAAGAAGGAGGGAGGGAGAGAGGGAGGGAGGGAGGGAGGGAGGGAGGGAGGAAGTAAGTTGAGGGCAACTTCATTTTCAGGTTGTTAACCTTGGAGACATCTTGGAAGTCTCTCTTTCTCTCACACCCTCCTTACAAGCATCAGAAAACCCTTCTGGCTTTACCTTCAAAATATAACTGGAATCTGACTGCTTCTCACCACCTCCATTGCTATCATGCTGTGTTGAACCACCATCATCTCTTGCCTGTCCTGTAATAAATGACACCTACAAAGTCTTCCCAAGTCTGTCAAATGAATCCACTGTTCCACTCACAACCTTCAGTGACGCCATTGCATTGGAAACCAATATCCTTAAAATGGACTACTTAACTTAAGGCTACAAAAATGATACTTAGTACTTAGTATTGGAGTCCATGATTTCTCTATAATTGCCTCATCTTGTGAGCCTGACAAAATTCCATTCCAGTGCCATTAGTAGCATAGCTGAGATGATTAATAATCATACCATTTATTGATCTCTTTCTGTGTGCCAGAAATTGGGTTAACTATTTTACCTTTTCATCTCATTATAAATGGAAGACAGAACTTAATGAAAGTCAGATCTTTCTGCTTACATCAGCATTAAAGGAACTGTTGGGATGTAGGAGTACAAAAGAAAAAACAGAAGCCTTATGTTCGAATCCCAGCTCCGCCAACATGGAAGACGACACTTAGACTCCACTGAGGCCCAGAGAGGGAATTCCAGGACAGGATGGCTCAGAAATAAAAGAGAAAGGTTTGTTCCCATTTGTGGTCAGCAATAGAAACTTTCCCATGAAATAATCAAGAGGCAACAAAAGATGTATACACACATCTGAGCGATGAGCCAAGAATTCGGTGCTTAATGTATTGGAAGAACTATTCAAGGGTGAGTCACCCTCATGTGAAGAGTATAGCTGCCACTATGCCAAAGTCAGCAAGACCTCGTGATGAAGCCTTCTGCACATGTGCGGGCAGAGATGGCCCCCTTGAAATGGTGGTTCTGAGGATTTAGGGGACCGAATTGGAGCAAGCTCCATCTCCCTGCCCTGGAAGGCTCCCCTTTTTTGAAATGGAGGCTCCTTGAAGGTAGGGAGTAGGCTGCCTTCCTATCAGGTGGGTTTGGAGACCCCAATGGGACTGGATGATCACACATAGTCACATGGCCAAAACTAACATATTGGCATCTTGCTGGGGACGCCATTCCTTTAGACACATTGGTACCCACTCTGTTTCTTTCTGTAGCTCACCAGATAGTCAGTGATACACTTGTCTCTTTTTCACTTTTTCTTTTTTAATTAAGGTATATTTACATGTAGTAAAGTGCATAAATCTTAATTACACCACTTGGTCAGTTTTGACAACTGAGTATACTTATGTAACCCATACTCCTATGAAAAGAAGAACATTTCTACCACCCCAGAGAGTCCCCTGTGCCCCTGTCCCAATTAACCCTTCTATTCTAGAAAGAAGCATAATTCTGATTTCTCTCACTATATATTAGGTTTGGCTTTTCAACTTTGTATGCTCACCAGGAAAACTTCTTATTCCTCCTTCCAAGCCCAGCCAGAAATTACCACCAGAATTTATCACTTCCCCCTCTGAGTTCACTCAGCAATTTGAGTATTTGTCTTATGTGTCTCTCTCCCTTATTAGACAATGCACTTGTGAGGAGTCATATCATCATGTCTTATTCATCTTTTATAACAAGTGCCCATGATACAGCAGATAACTGATAAGTGCTCTTTGAATGAATGAGTGATCATATCTGCCAGAGAACATTTTTATTTCTCTTCACCCTATTTAAAACCCTAATTTCCACATTGTTTATTTTTGTTTGGTTTTTGCATTTTTAATAAATATAAAACCAACACAAGTTCACACAGAAGGTTGTAAAGCGAACAGAAGTTTCACTCAGATTAACCACTATCAGTAGTTCCTCATGTATCCTTCAAAAGACATCTACCCATTTATTTTTCACACAAGTGTTTTGCACTATACATACCTTTTTGAAACTTGCTTTCTTTCACATAAAATATGTAGCAAAATTATATTAAAAACTGACACCTATATAATATCTACAATGTGTTAGCTACTCTGTGTACTATATATGTATATATATTAACTTATTCCTCACAATAGTCTTTTGAGGTAAATACCATTATTATCATTTTTAACATCTAATTATTTGGCATTATATAATTACTATTTAATATTACAGTTTATTATTTTATAGATGAGGAAACAAACTGAGACACAGATTAAGTAACTTGAGTAAACTCACACATTCTGGAAATTATTTTGTGTTTCTACATATGTATCTACCTTATTCTTTTTATTTATTTTTTGAAAAGTTACATAATTTTTAATTTTTTAATTGTATTTTTCCCATTACCATTTAATCCCTTCATACTCCTCTTCCCCCTCCACAAGCACCACACTGTTGTCCATGTCCATGAGTCCTTTTTCTTTTTCATTCAGTCCCTCCACTCCTAACCTCCCTTCACCTAGTAGCTATCATCCTGCTCTCTGTCTATGCGTCTGTCCCTATTTTCTTTGTTAGTTCAGTTTGTTCATCAGATTCCATATATGAGTGAAATCATGTGGTATTTGTATTTCTCTGACTGGCTTATTTCACTTAGCATAATGCTCTCCAGGTCCATCCACACTGTTGCAAAGGATAAACTTTTCTTCTTTTTATGGCTGAGTAGTATTCCATTGTATAAATGTCCCACAGTTGTTTTATCCACTCATCTACTGATGGACACTCTTGGTGATTATAAATAATGCTACAATGAACATAGGGGTGCTTACGTTCTTTTCAATTAGTGTTTTGAGTTATTTCATGTCTCCACATATGTATCTACTTCATTCTCTCTAATAGCAACACAGTATTCCATTGCGTGACTATACCATGATTTATTTAACCATCCCTTTCTTATGGTCATTTAAGTATACTCAGTTTTTAGAAATTACAAACTAGGTTGCAATAAATTCCTTTGTACATATTTTGTTGCTTTCTTGTGGGAATATATCCATCCTGGCATGGAACTAGGTCAAAGTGTATGCATTTTACATCTTGATGGTTTTTCTACATTGCCATCTAAAAGGGAACTCAGCAATCACATAACAGACACATTGCATGGGAATCCTATTTCTCCACACTCTCTGTAACTCTGGTATCATTGAACTTTAAAAGTTTTACCTCTCTGATAAGTATAGTATGTCCTTGTTGTTTTTATATGCATTTTATAAAAGAGGAGTGAGCCAAGTGTCTTTTCAATATGTTTGTTGACCACTTAGGTTTTTTTCTACAGTGTTCATGCTTCTACTTTCTGTTGGCTTTATTAGCTTTCTTACTGATTTGTAAAGGATCTCTCTTTATTAAACCATTAGCCCTTTGCTGTATGTGATGCAAATAGTTCCCTGTGTTATCATTGTTTATGGTATTGTTCATGATACAAAGTTCTTATTCAATTTATTGATCTTTTAAGAGTTTTGAACCTAGCTCCATTTGAAAATTCCACTGTGAAATTCCAGCTCCCTTTCATCATCCTTTCCTCTTCAGCTAGATAACTTCTGACATTGACACCACATAACTTTTCACAGTGAGTCTACGTTGTAACTAAAACCCGAGACCAGGGGAAATTAATCATTTGGAAACAAGGCCATGGGACTTCATCAGATGCTTCGTAAGGTGATAACTGTTGGCTGGATTTGATACCGGTTCAGTGGGCGTTTCATATTGATAGATAAATCCCTTTCCCTAGCATTTGGTGTCAGGGTGGATATTTTTGTAGTACGGGACAAGTTAAAGGAAGTACATAAATAACACTGCTTTTGATCCCCAACTTCTTCTGAGTTACAACATGTGGACAGTTTAAGCAGGTGCAGCCATGTTCACACACCAGCAGGGAATGATGGATATTGCCAGGGTCGACTCCAGGCGGCAAGCAAGATGAATAAACACATTTTATCAGGGCACTGAGGGACAGTCGGGATCTTTGGGCCCTCCAAAAGGTTTTCACAGGGCCAGACTTAAGACGTTGTGATGTAAAAGCCTCACGCTTTGTGGAGGGGGCAAGGTGCACACTGGAATTTAAATATTGATAACAGCTTCAGTTTTCAACTCCCATCAGAATAATCCTGCACCATGTTAATGCAGCACGCAGTTCCATCTACAGGACAAAGGCGAAGGTTGTGGAGAACTTCCTGGGGACGTGAACCTGTGAGTGGGAAGTTCTCTTTTGGGATCTATTTTCTTACAAGGCGGGTCCTCACTTATACTGAACGGCTCAGGATTTCCGCAACTCGCTCTCGCCCTCTCAGGAGGCACGCGCTGGGCAAAGCGAGAAGACCGTACAGTGAGTGGTGTCCGGTCCGCTCCTCTGGCCTCCGTGCGCTGACCCTGTGTCCTGCCTTTTCTTTCCCCTGCTACAAGGGGTCGTGCCAGAGAGAAAACAGTAATTTTTTCAAAGAAGTGCTATCATGATCTTCATCAGCAAGAATCATTAGTAAAGATTAGGAAGCAGATTTCCCACCCCCATTAATGAAAACCCAGCAGTAGACGTACCCAAAGGCTTTCGGAAGGGAGGCAGTGGAAACGCCGGTAAAGCGCGGCTACTGACTTCCTCTCCCCACCAAAACCACCAACTATTTAACCTATTTTGAGTTTCTCTACAAATTACTAATGTAAAATGTAAGTCTGATGTGACGTCCACTAAGAAGAAAAGGGCATTTTAAAGAACATATACTTACTACTGAAATGACTCAAGTAAAATGAATCTGGGTATTTTTTTAAGTCATGAATCTAAGAATTTTTGTGAATAATGCTGCTCATGCAGAAAAGGGAACATACAACAGTTTGATTTATTTTTTAAAAATCCAGTTTCATAAAAATAACCTTTGACCCATAAACACCAGACCCTTTTGACAGATATTCCTAATTGGCAATGTTAAGCTTAAAAATAAAAACATATTCTATCATATTAACTTAAAAAGTAATCACATAATTAATAGGTGAAAAACAGAGAGAAAGATTGCTGAAGATTAAGATTAAGCCCTGCAGAAGCGAATGTTCTAACTAGAAATTGGTTTAATTAATAGCACATTTTACATAATGATTACAGTGTAATTGCGCTGACTAGCAGAGTGTCATTAAATATACCCGTGCTCCTTTACAACACCCTAAGGCTAAAAATAATGAGTTACATTGAAAATCACTGTGCAACAGGTTCATAAATAACATTTAAGCCTATACAAGGCGAATACTTATAAATAATAAATATTTGCCTTTTGTAATTGAAGAAAAAATGACAGCCTTCTTTTTCTACTACCTCGTAGATTGCCATGTTATAATGCTGAAAAGATTTTTCCCCTTGCTTTCTCTAGAAGGTGCTGAATAATTTATTCAAATGCTAATATTCCACGTAGTCTGACTTTGAGGAACAAATATTCCTACATAAAGAATAAATGCCAAGATGCTTATTACCTCTCTTGCTTTACTTTGCACCATGTAACCCCCCAAAACTACCACTGTCTATTACACCTGTCAAATGAAGTTAGTGGCCAAATTTTCTTGCAGAGAAGAGCATTTTTCTTGATTTAAAAATTACCCCTTCTCCCCAAGTGTTCATCATGCTCAGGGTCGTTACAGAGTCGCAGCTGCTCTGTGACTTCAGAAGGGAAGTCGGAGGTGCCTGATAACTTCTTCATCTCTCTCTGGTCTCCTGAGAATCAATAGCACCTGATAACAATGGATGTGGTTCCTTATCCGTGGAGTTCACTCCGGCATGGCTCAGGTCTGCAAAAGGTCAATGTTCACCAGCTTCATCTTCATCTCCTCAGTTCCAAAATGGAGTCTGGTTCCTTCAGTGCCCGAGAGCAAGCTGGAAGTAGGGCTCCCCCTGCAAGGCAGCCTCCGGAGGGGCTCTGGAATCTTTGCAGAGCTGGACCCCCAGCCAGTGTCTTCTCTCTGAGAATGGTGGGGAAGAGGATGTCTCCAGGCTGCCAAGAAATGTGATTTCATAGAGGATGATTCCAGCCAGGATGGTAGACAGAGGTATCCCCAGCTCTCTAGGGAAGGACACAAGGACAAAAATGCCTGCTTCTCCCAGAGTTCAGACTCCCCGTGAGTGTGAGGCAGGTCAAGCATTGTATCTCCTGGAAAGTCAAGAGCCCCCAATTCAGGCAAGCCCTTCAAAGAGGTCGCCATCCAGCTTCTCCCCTCATGCTTAGGATGGCAGCTCCTTTAGTGGGGGTCAGTGTTGCTCAGTGATGAAGTGGCTTTAGCTTTGGCCAGAATTCAGTTCAAGTACTGGGTTCACTATTTATTAGCTGTGTGACCCTGGGTAAACCACTCAGCCTCTCTGAGCCTCAATTCCCTTAATCTGTAAAGTGAGATGACAATAGTGTCCAGCCCTTAAGATTGTTATGAGGATTAAATTAAAAAATTACTTTGTTTGCAAACACTTAGCAAAGTGCCTCACAGTTATGATAGCTGAAGATATGGTAGTTATTATTTAGCTCATGATCAGAAAGTTTCTTCCTCATATTTAGCTCAAATCCATCCTTCTCACTTCCATCCATGGACTTGAATTCTAACCTGCAGATCCAGGGCAGCCGGAGGGGGCCCTTTCACAACACAAATCATGTCACTCCCCTGATTAAAGCCCTTCATGATGTTTCATGGGTGTTAGAAAGCCTGAAGGCTGCAATCCTTACCCTGCATGGTCTAGCCTCTGCCTGCCTATCCAGCCTCACCTCACACAGCTCAAGCCCCATGCTCTGTGCTCCAGGGGTCCCTGGCCAACACGGCCCAGCCTCTTCCATTCCTCCAGCAGACCACATTCCCTCTGGCCCAGGGCCTTGGTAAATGCCTCTGCCTAGAGCGCTCTTCTTACTCACTTTTTCTAGGTAGCTCTTCAGATCTCAGTTCCAACAAAGCCTCCTCACAAAAGTCTTGGCTTACACTAACTCCCCAAACTTGAATCAGATCGCTACCTCTCACAGCTCCCTCTACTGTCCGTTCCCAGGTTTTATCATCACGTGAAGTGTTACATTCACATGATTGGTTGATAAATGATTATTGCTCTTAGTAAACTCTACATTCTATGAAGGCAGCGATCATGTATGTTTGGGGTTCATAGTGGGCCTTGAGCAGCACCCCGCATATGGCCCTCAGCAAATATTTGGAGTGAATAAAGAAGAGAATGACCCATTTCTACATGAGTCCTTCACATATTGAAAATACTACATATGCTTCTCATTTTCCTGATTTAAATGTCACATGATTAATGACCTTAATGCCTCAGGCTAAGTTTTAGGCCTCCACGAGCAGCCCCGCGCTCACATGCTGGAGCTGCGTATGGGGCGATGGCTGGTTCTCATGACGGGAGACACTCTTCCTCTCCCAGCACAGCCACAGGCCAGGTTAGCTTTAAATCTGAGTGTGGGGCACACACACATTGGTTTCTTGTTTAAAAATAATGCAGGCTTATTAAAGAAAATTTGAAAAACATAGAATACAAAAGTGTAAAAAAATTCTTAGACACATCATGCAAAGAAAAACAGTTAACAATTTACAATAATTCCTGCATATTTTGTGTGTGTGTATGTGTGTGAATAAGTTTTTGTAGTATGTGAGGAAGGATTCTATAGTGGAAATATACCTATACACATCTATTGCTCTTCACCAACATTAAACCATAAAAATATTGCTACATTATTACATAACCTTTGCAAATATCATTCACGGTGCTGCATCAGTTAGAAGGGTTTTCTACTGCTATTGACAGGAAAGCTTGGGAGACTTAAACAAGTAGGAGGGATATAATCAATGAACAGGTATCAAGGACCATGGACATGGACAATAGAGTGGGGATTGACTGTGGGAACAGGAGGGTAGGAGGGGCAGGATAGAGCAATGGGGGAAAATTGGGACAACTGTAATAAAACAATTTTAAAAAGAAATAAAAATTCATATTCCCAGAAAAAAAAAGTCCTCTGAACATATGCAGTTGCTGACATGCTTCAGCTCACTTTTTCCTCATGATGTGATATAATTGCTGTTGCTCCAGCCATCACATTTGTATGCAAGGCAGGAAGAAGACAGATGGGAGGTGCTGCTTCTAACCTTCCCGTTTATCAGGAAAAGCCAAAGCTTTCCCAGTGCCCTCAGCAGACTTGCACTTATGAATTCTTGATCAGACTCTGTGATCAATGCTACATACCAAAACATCTAAAAAAGTGAGTATTTAGTTTTTCAGCCTATTAGGTTGAGGCAGTGAAGGGAAACTGGGTACCACTCCCATGTCCTTTCAGGTTGATTGCATCCCATTTGATTCTGAGCTCTTTAAATAAAAGTCATGGAAACTTTCAAAAAGACTCTTTCCCCCTCATGCTTCCTGGTTTATGGAAGTCAACCAGATAAACAAGCAGTGGTTCTCAGGCAGACAGCTTCTAGAGATGATTCTGGTTGTCACAATGATTATGGAGCTGCTATGCCCTTTGGTGGGCAGGAGCCAAGGCTGATGAACATCCTCAAATGCACAGGAAAGATGCACAATGGAAACCTGCCCAGCCCCAAATGCCAATAGTGTCCTTATTGACTCCCATTCAGGGCAACCATGGGAATTACTTCATCACAAATGAGGAAGGGAGGGGGAGTGAGGGGAGGAAGGGGAGGGAGGGAAAGAACCATTGTATCATTAAACATTAAACACTACAAACAACAGAAGACAGATAATAATTCTCAATGATGGGATAAGCCCTATGCATACTATTTGCTTCTCCCGAATCCGTAGTTTGTATCATGTCAGTATATACAGGTAAGATTATTTAAACTGCCCTCCTAAAGAAGTATTCAAGTAACAGAATGGTAGTAGATCTTCGCTCTTTCTGGCTTTCAAAGGGTTCCTCCTGGGGCTTTGGGACCTGGTACTGTTTGCAATTCATTCTTCCCCCAAGGAGGTTAGGAAAAATAGAAAGGCCCAAGACAGGTACTGCTCGGTGCTTAATGATGATAGGCAGAGGCGGGAAAGCACTTTTTCCTCTCGGCAGAGCCTGGGCTATTAGGAGAAGGAAATTTAGTGTTTGATTTGCCCATTCTCCATTCCTCATCGAGGCTTCGGTCCCAAATTGCTAAACCTCCATTCAACAGTTAAATTAAACATAACTAACTTTGTTGATATTATTTCACAGCCGAATAACTTGATATTCACACTCTTTGTGTGTTCAATAAGTACAGAGCTCAGACACATTTTTAAGTCTCAGCTCGTGATGAATTCTGCTGAGCTAAACTTGTGTTTCACAGGATTCTGCTCAGCTGAGACGGGGTACGCTATTGCACTGTAAAAATAAGCTTCAAGCCATAATTTTGATGGGCCCCTCACAGCAAGGAAACATCCCTCTTCTCCTCCCTCTTCTTAGAAGCAACTGCCATTTGCCACTCGCACATCCCAGCCCGAAGGAATCCCGTGCAGACAGCACTCCTTCACACCAAGGCCTCCGAGTAGGTGCAAAGAGCACTAAACTTGGACACCCAAGGCTGCTGAATTTGCCCCCTCTCGCTTCTTCATGTACTGGTGACTATAAGCAGGTCACTTCATCTCTGGCAGTCAGATCCCACGTTTGGCAGGTGTGCAGGTAAAAGCCCTGCCTGGCGACCTCACACATCTGCTGCCAGCTCAAGTTGGGCAAAGCATTGAAAACGTGTTGCAAATGGCCAGGTGCTATTCACTACTGTTCACATTCCACCTATAACTGTAGTCCTGTCCTCTAATCATGATGGGAATTGCCTAATCAATATTTGAAATAAATAATAAATTCATGGGTTAGGCACTGTCTATGTACTAAGCCCTGTGTTAAATACTATGGGTGTAAAGAATGAAATTGTGTTTTAGTTTGAGAGATGAATAAATGTAATACAGGCAGATCCTTCCTATATAATTGACGCGATCACCAGCCGGCAGTGACCTCAGAACCCTGCGGATGGCTTGTCAACACGCGAGAAAAACATGCACAGAGACAACCAGGTCCTGTGGGGAAGTAGGAATGGAATGGCCACTCTCTCTGGTGGGGAGAGCGCCCCGTTCCCCTGCCAGAGAGGCTTTTTATTGGTTTCGTTTACATAAGAATTCAGTATAAGCTCATTACTCATTGCTAGAAAGTAAGGATCAAACAATAGGTAACAAGGAATTCTGAGGGCCTATTTTGAGTCAGGGTCAAAGAGGAATAAAAACTTTGAGGAATAAACTTACTTCTTCCTTGGACCCTTATCATTCAACTGAGAGCATTCTAAACAAAGCAGGTTTCACAGGATTTTACATATTCTTTCTTAGGCCTGATCACCCCGGGGAACCTGCCCTTTTCAGCACAGAGCTGCACCACCCTGTCATTGTTTCAGGCTTAGGTGGAGCAAGGGAACTAAGGCAACCAAGAGATAAGGAGATTTTCTCCCAGAGATGATGACTCAGGCTATGTCAAAGCCGAGGGGCAATGGTCCATCACTCCCTTTTGCTGTAGCCCCAAAGTCCTTTCTTGGGGCCTCCCACGTGATCGTGCCTGTCTTAGATCATTCCCCCCTTGGGGAATCTTACTCGTCATTGGCTAACCGACCAAGCTTTGGGGTTCAGTTATGAATGAAGCAGCAGAAGCAGTGCTCCTGCCAGGGAGATAAGCTTTTGTCTCCCTGC
This sequence comes from Phyllostomus hastatus, assembly GCF_019186645.2. Classification (NCBI taxonomy): domain Eukaryota; kingdom Metazoa; phylum Chordata; class Mammalia; order Chiroptera; family Phyllostomidae; genus Phyllostomus; species Phyllostomus hastatus. The sequence continues at coordinate 21,960,549 of NW_025333735.1, forward strand.
TGGCTTACGGTCCAAGGTCATTCCCTCAGCCTTAGCCTTGGCGGGGGGGTTATAGCTTCTGATACCAGGCAGGGCAGTTTCCAACATATAATGGAGACCTATATGAGGTTTTCGAGCATGTGACCTTCTGCTCAGGTGAGCAAGGACCAATTCACAGAGGGGGCAGCTTGGGAGAGAAGAGGGGAAGCGGTACAAATGCTGATAAGAAGTGTGTGTCAGTCACTTTACTAAGAACTTTATACAATTCCTTTCTTCTAGTGTCACAACAGCCCTGTGGAGCAGGTAGTATCATACCTATTTTACAAGCAACAAGGCCAAGGCCTAAATGACTCACGTAAGGTGCCAAAGCTGGTAAGGGAGGAGCCTGGGTTCTAAAGCCACACCCACCATGGGACAGTGAGGGGAGGAGGACTGGGACCACCTCTCCTCGTGGCCTCCCCCCTCATATCTCACAGGTTGAGAAAAAGCTTACTGGTCTTTAATTATGAGTTATCAGAAACTATAGAAATTATCCTTTTTCAAAGGCAGGATGTGGAGCTCACGGTAAGCATATGTGGATATCTCACACAACGCAAAAGCAAGCAGTGCAGATCCGTCTCCCAAGGGACTGGAACTAAGTACTAGAAACTCTACAAACAAGGCAGATTCTCACCTCTCTCCCTCTCTTGCTCTCTCATTTCATTCCATTGATTTCATTCTCTCTGTTATGTTCATTATTTTCTCTCTTCAGACCAGCTTTCCTTGCCTCTTCATGAACAACGCTACCCACCTCTTGTTACATGATGGAAGACGACTAGCTCCTCTAACTCCCAATTCCTAATTCCTGGAGGAGGGAATCTGGCCCACCTTGGGTTAACGGTGTGTGTCCTGAAGTGTGGGCTGTATATAGTCACTTCCTTCCAGCATAAAGAGAACAGCATGGGGAGTAGAGAAACTAAACAGACACTACCTCAGCCAGGTGATCAAGGTCAACATCAAAGGTGACAAGTCATGTTGACAGTATGTATTCTTGATAAGATGTGATGAAAATGGCACCTCACCTCTGGTCTTCTTGCCCCAAACCCATAACCTCAGTCTAATCATGAGAAAAGCATTAGACAAGTTCCAACTGAAGGACATTCTACAAAGTAACTGACCAGTACTCCTCAAAACTGTCAAGTTCATCAACTTGATGAAAGGCTAAGAAATTGTGACAGTCAAGAAAAAAACTAAGGAGATACGATCACTAAATGCAATGTACCTGGATAGGATCTTGGTTCAGTGGGAGCATTGCCCTTAGACTTGGGTGATTTTGGTTTTATCATTCCCCTCTTCTTAGTGAGAAATTCCCCTCCCAGGCTATGCCCACCAATCACTAAGAGATCATCAAGGGGCCTATGCCAGCTACTGAAGGATTTTCATTCCAATAATCTTTTAGTCCTGGCCTGGCAATTCTGCATGGGACCAAGACCTCATCGGTGTTTTATGCCCTTTAGGGGACCTATCCTTGCTTCTCTCAGAATAGCCTTATACAACCTTTCAAAGAACAAGAGCATCTTCTCATGATTAACCTTTGGAATGGGCACTAAAAATAATTTTCACTGTAATAGTTCAGATTTTAAGGTGAAAGGCAGAGGGTAGTGGCTTATTTAAGCATTTTTTCCCAAAGCAGTGGAGAGGGACAGAACACACAGGAGTCCTTGACTACTGAACTGACATGTTGACCTTTTAACCCTTTTCCATCTTCCTTGTTTTCCCTCCTACAGTCTCCATTCAAAGTCATTTTAATCTTATGAACTGAGTATTTGCTGATGAACTAATTCCTGCAGGGAAACACCATTAATTCTTCATCCCATTCTTTAAAAACTGTCTTCAGGTACTTCTGGTCAAGATGGAGGCATAGCCTCACCTCCTCACACAACCACAGCAAAAATTACAACTAAACTACAAAACACTATCACCCAGAATCATTACAAAATTAAGCTGTATGGGAGTCTGACAACCAAAGAATTAAAGTCATATTCATACAGATGGGCAGAAGGGGTAGAGATGCAAAAATGAGGAATGGGTGGTCCCATACCTACGTGTGGTAGATAAAAATCAGAGGGATGCCTTGGGAGTGAGGGATCTCAGCCTGACACCAGACAAATCCAGCCCAGGTTTCCAGTGCCAGAAAGATAAGCCCCTGTAACTTCTGGCTGTAAAAACCAGTGGGGGTTGGGGCAGAGGAAGAAACTGTGGGATTCCCAGGAGTCTCCTCTTAAAGAGCCTACAACAGACTTAGGACTTAAGCAAACTCACTCCCTCTGGGCTCCAGCATGAAAGCAGCAGCTGGAAGGGCACCAGAAGCATACAGAAAGAAATTGAAATGTCTGGCATCAGGGTGAGTGCCACAGGACAGCTTCCTCCCAGACAGAACACCAAAAGCCAGGCAGTAACATTGTCCCCTTTCTGAGCCCTGCCCCACACAGATCCATAGTGCAGTGACAACATATTAGAGATTCCATCAACCTTATTCACACAGGTTGCCCCACCCAGGCAATTACCTGAGGCTCTGCCCCATCCAAATAACTGGTGTGCTCTTCTACAAATGGCCACACTACTAATACAGGGAATCGAACAGCTCTATTTAATACATAGAGACAAACACAGGGAGGCTGCCAAAATGAGTAGTCAAAGAAACATGGTCCAAATGAAAGAACAGAATAAAACTCCAGAAAAAGAACTAAACAAAATGGAGATAAGCAACCTATCAGATGCAGAGTTCAAAACATTGCTTATTAGGATGCTTAAAGAACTCATTGGGTACTTCAACAGTATAAAAAAGACCCAGGCAAAAAATGAAGGTTACACTAAGTGAAATAAAGATAAATTTACAGGGAACCAACAGTGGATGAAGCCAAGAATCAAATCAATGATTGGAACAAAAGGAGGAAAAAAGCATTCAATCAGAGTAGCAAAAAGAAAAAAAGAATTAAAAAAATAAAAACAAAGATAAGAAGGAGCCTATGGGACAATTTCAAGCCTACTAACATTTGAATCATATGGTGCTGGAAGGCAAAGGAAGAACAAGGAATTGAAAACTTATTTGAAAAATGATGAAAGAAAACTCCTTAATTTGGTAAAAGAAATAGACATATAAGTTCAAGAAACAGAGAGTCCTAAAAAAGATGGACACAAAGAGGACCACACCCAGAAACATCATAATTAAAATGTTGACGTTTAAAGCAGCAGGAGAAAAGTAGAGAGTTACCTACAAAGGAGTTACCATAGGACTGTTGGTCAATTTCTCAAAATAAGCTTTGCAGGCTAGAAGAGACTGGCAAGAAGTATTCAAAGTGATGAAAAGCAAGGACCTACAACCTAGATTACTCTATTCAGCAAAACTGTCATTTAGAATGGAAGGGCAGACAATGCTTCCCAGACAATGTAAAGCTAAAGGAGTTCATCATCACCAAACCATTATATCAAATGTTAAAGGGACTTACTTAAAAAGATGAAAACAATGAACATTAAAATGGCAATAAATTCACAAATATCAACAACTGAATCTGAAAAACAAACTAAGCAAACAACCAGAACATAAACACAATCATAGATATGGAGATCATTTGGGGAGTTATTAGTTGGGAGGGGAAAGGGGGAGAATGGGGGGAAATGTGCAGGAATTAAAAAGTATAAATTGGTAGGTACAGAATAGACAAGGGGGGTGTTAACAAAGTATGGGAAATGGAATAGATATAGAACTTACATGCATGACCAATGGGCATGAGCTAAAGGGGAGGATTGCTGGTGGGAGTCAGGGGGACCAGGTGGAGGGGAGCAAAGGGGGAAAATTAGGGCAACTGTAATAGCATAATTAATAAAATATATTAAAAAAATAAAAACTATCCTCAGACATCTTTTGTTTAATAAATGACGATTCTGTGTGTGGTTTGCGCTCTTGATGAACATGGGACTTCAAAATCCTCCTTGTGCTTGATTTTCAGCCCTGTCACATAGAAAACCACTGTGCTCCTCACAGTCATGCCAGAGTTATCTCATAAAAAGGGATCAAGCCAAGTCCTATTGTCATTGGATATTAACATTGTTATACCCCCACGTGAGCTTTTGCACCCAAATCCTAAGCAGCCCTCTCCACCGTGGGCACACCTGTGGGACAGCCTATTAGGCAGCCCCTCTCCTCCAACACCCCAATTACATTATTTGGAACCTTGGGGCTGAGCAATTCTGTGCTCAGTCCACTGAGACATTTCCCTGTGCCCTAAGCTCTAGTTTTCACTCTTGTCTTACAAACACATGTGTCAGTGTCCCCCTCACTATGAGCTTCTCTAAAGGTAATGGTGTACTCATCTCATCTCACCCAGGGGGTTAGCACAGGCCTGCACAGAGGCCTGCATACAATGCGCTGAACAGGGGGGCACGGATGCAGAGGCCCTCCGCACACCCCTTCAGCCAGAGTCGCCGCTACAGACGTGGATGGCTCTCGGTGCTTGAGCAGGTAGAGAGCAGGGATTGAAAAAGAATGTCCTCCCTGCATGCTCACTCTGACTGGGCCATGATGTAATTTCCAGTCTCACGTCTCTATTTTAGACCACATATGGCAGTAATATTGGCTCTCCCCAACCTCAGCCTAACCATGACTAAACAGGTTGATGAATGTCATGCATCTTATCATCATACATGCATATTTTTAAATATAATTCACTTTTGATCTGCACCCTTGTGCAGTGGCGAATGAAAACAGTTAAGATTTCTTCCACTGTCTGCCTTTAAATGTATTAAACAGCCCTGCTGTCAATAGATTATATTCTTGTACAATGATAATAGCCCCCAAAACTAAGAGGCCTTGTCAGGAATTGCAGTTGTCACAGTTTGATGGGAATGATTTTACTTGGGGTTCGTCTGCCGCACAATCATCTCATAATCTGGATATACATCACAGCATGACATGTAAATTTCCTGCTACTCTGCTTTCATTTCCAGAGGCAGCAATCAAATGAAAACCACTCAACCTCACCCAAATGTATAAATAATTTTCATTCAAACATATTAACAGTCAAAATATGAGAATTTATCACAGAGTGCTAGGCCTTTTAAGAAGCAATAAAGACTTTACTTTTTAAGCATATTTCTCCTTAGAAAAGTAAAATGAATAGTAACTCGCAATTTAAAAATCGCATTTGAAAGTCCACATAGAAAGCACCTAATCTGCAAACTTAAGGAATGTAGGTGCTTTGCCATAGATTTGATGCTTGGAGGAGAAGGGGTGAGGGAAATACTGTGTAACAGAATTGCATGTGGATTAATAATCACCTACATGAAAATACCAATGTCTAGAAAGGCTGATTTATGTCATCTTTACCAAACATATCTTTTGTGCTGCACAACCAATAGTAGATCACTTTCTCTAAAATATAAACACCTGACCCAGCAGTGATTTGGGTAATATAACAAATGACACTTTTTTTTTCCCCTGATAAACATCAGAGTTTAATTGAAAGCAATCTCCTTGCGGGTGGAGGGCAGAGCCCATTGCTTCGCAGTCACGACATGGCTGACTCTACCCCACTGCAGGCTGAGTTCCAGCCGCACTAGCTGCCCGTTACCAGGGAAGCAAGGACACATTCACAATTGAACAACAACAAAAAAATATTTGTCTTCAGTGCTCAGTTATGAAATCAAATGAGAGCAGGGTGCTGGTTCATCCCTTGGCCTGGTTCAAGGTGAGTGTAGGAAATAGCCATGGGAGCTGCACTTGACAGAGAAGACAAGAGCTGCAAAGTGCTCACCCCTAGAGCCTGGGGACCCGCCACACTTGCCTGGAAAGCTCTCCTGAGAAGGTGTTTCAAGGCAGCTTTAAGATGTGGACTTTCTGCCCGGCCAGATGGAGGTGCTAAAAGACATTATTTGAGCAATAAGGTACCATGTTGATGCATTTATTAGATATGGAACAAAACCCCAAAAGGAATATAATACGCTGGCATATTTAATTTAATAATCAGTCCACTCAGATTTCCAAAAGGAACCTTCCGTATTTTAGAGACAACAGCACGTTGTCTCCAGGTAAAAAACTAACTTAAAGGGTTCTATCACATCTTTGAGGGCACTCAAGAAGTGGAGGGTGGTTGGAAACTATAGATTGGAAGGTAGAGCTCAGGATGGAGGGAAATCTACTTTTCCCACTGATGCCAGCACCTAAAAATTTTGCTGCCTCACTTTAAATTTTTATACCTTTTTCCTTTCCCCCGCTCCTCCCCCACCATGAGCAAAAACTGCTAAGATGACAGTTTTTCCCATTTCCCCAGTAAGTGTGTCTGCAGAAGTAGAAGTACCATAACCCGGGGTACAGCAAGCTCAGCCATTTGAAATAAAACTTTGCAGTACTAATGTTTTTGTAACTGCTTTCATATTGTAATGATATTTTTCCAAGCACTGGTTTTATTTGATCTTAAATACCTTTTTGGGAAAGTCCAGTGAGCTGACTCTAATAAAATCATGCTATTGAAAAAAGGTTTAAGTAGAATGTTCAGAATAAATTACAAAACTGCATGCAAGAATACCAGCTAGTGCTGCAATAAAAAGCTGAAAATGAGTATTCTTGCAATATATTTTAAAGAAGTAGTATACTTTTTTTGTCCATTTTTTTTCATTGAATGTTTCATAACAGAATGCCTCCATGTCGTGAAAGGAGGGGAATGCATACCAAATGAACAAACTGCAGGAAAAATTGCATTTAAAGGGAAAAAAAAACCTTGACTTTTTGGGGGAATATAGAATATATTTCATTTCATTTTCAATAACTGTTGGAAGATAATAGGAAATGTAATTTCTTTCCATTTGCAGTGCCAAAATACTTAAATTACATCATACTTATCCTGTCATATTTTTCAGGACCCTTTAATGGATTTCACATTCCTTCTGTATGCACTAAGGGATGGATTTGCTCTAAAAGACAAGAGATGTCCAGCATTAGGGATCTCAGGGAAACTGTTAGCCCAAGTGGAAGACAGAGGCAATTGTATATCTGACCTCCTTAAGGGGGAGCAGAAGTAAGGAGCTCATAAGTGAGAGAAGTAAGCACATCCTCCTAATTACTCTTGAAATCCTAGGTCCAAAAAGAAATCAAAGGCCTGTTCCATAGCCCTTCCACAACACAGGACAGTTTCACCAAAACTGGACGCCGAAAGAGCCAAGGACCGCAGACAGTAAACTTCCCATGGCGACATGCTATCTGCCATTTGAGAGTCCATTGCATTCTAGGCATTGAGCCAAGCCCTAAGCTTCAGGTTCCATAAAAGCAATATTTATGTAAATAAAATTAACTTACAAATCCAAATTCACTTCTCTCACCTTCAAGTAAAACAGAAGCAATAATTCCCATTCTATGGAGAGAAACCAGGACACAGAAAAGGTGGCCATAGAGTGATGGACAAAATCTAGAAGATGATGGACATTGTCAGTGGCCTACCCAGCACTCCTTCTTCCCCCTCTTCCTTGCTACAGAACCTGAGCTTGTTCAGGAACCCATTCCTTCACACACAGCTATGCACTTCAGGAGACTCTGACCCATCTGGCTGCAACTGCAGACTGACTGGTCATGGGCAATCATATTCCCTCCACCATTGCTGAGTTTGAGAAAGGGCACGAGACTCTGGCAAGGCAAGCGGAGAGGAAGCCAGTCTGCTGGGGCTCCTTCAGAGAAGAGTTTCCTTGCCACCCAAAGAAGTGCTCTCTCTTTTTCCCTCCAGATATTTTGTTGTCTGGATGAGACTCCTGAAAGTTAGCCACCAGTCTGCTAGGATGAATACCAGTGATGGCAGAAATAATGCCAGGTTCATTTCCTAGGGCTGCTGTAACAAAGTACAACAAACCAGGAGTCTTAAAATAAAAAAAAATGTATTGTCTCACAGTTCTGGAGGCTACAAATCCAAAATCAAGGTGTCAGCAGGGCCGTGCTCTCTCTGATGGCCCTGGGAGAAGAATACATTCTTGCCCCGTCTAGTGTCTGCCGGCAATCCTTAGTGTTCCTTGGCTTGTAGATACACCACACCAGTCACGTGATCATCATCCCCCAGTGTCTTCACACTGTCTTCCCTCTGTGTGTGTCTCTCTTCGTATCCAAATACGCCCTTTGTATAACACCAATCATATTGGATTAGAGAGACCACTCTAATGATCTCGTTTTAATTTGATTACCTCTGTAAATGCTCTGTTTACAAATTAGGTCACATTCTGAAGTACTGAGAATTAGGACTTCAACACATAGTTGGGGAGAGGGTGGTCAGGGGACACAATTCAACCCATAAATTGCTCAGATGTGGGCAGACACCAAGGTTGATAGAGCTTGATGACATCACGGAGCCTCTGAATCAACCACCTGTGAAAGCTGCCCTGCCTGAGAACTGACCACTATGTGAGAACACCTTTCTGCCCCGTGCAAGTCATTTTGTATTGCGGTTTGTTACTTGTAGTTGAAGCCACTTTCATTGATGCAACATATATGGCACAAAAACAGATCAGATTCCACCATTTACTAGCTGTGTCCTTGGGGAAAGTCACTTACACTCTCTGAGAACACTTTCTGTATCTCTAAATCGAGTCAAACTTTATCTCAGAGCTGTCAAGGGTTGATGAGATAGTGCACATAGACAGCATGCTACAGAAAGGCTGCTTGCAGATTGCTGATATGTCCTTTTTAAAACCTACCCTTGTGACTCTGGGAGAATAAAAACAATACAACATAATCTACTTCTTAAGGGACTGATGAAAACCAATAGTTCTTGGTAGTTGTTACAGTTCTAAACAGGTCATTGTGTCCATGTTCTTCCCTTAGGCATACTGCACCTGTCCACGCCTTCCTGGGGCTTTGTTACAGCCACCAGCTACAAGAGGCAGTTGACCTTCATGGTTACAGGTGTGGGCTCTGCTGCAGTAGGACCTTACAGATCCAAATCTTGGTTCTGCCCCTTTCTGTGTGTGACCTACGGCAAGTTATTTAACCTCTCTGGACTGTGGTTTCTTCATCTCTAAAAAACTAGGAATTGACAACGTTCAACATACATTCTTTCTTCCTTGCAATCTCCACTATCATCTGCAATCATCTTGGGATGCTACACAAGTGGATTTCAAACTTCAGTGTGTGTGGAAGAAGCACCTGTAATGCTTGTTATAAATACAGATTCCAAGCACCATCCCTTCCCAGCTCAGAGATTCAGATCCAGTAGGTCTGAGACCCACTTGTAATGAACACTCCAGGTGAAATTGATGCAGATGGCCTCTTATCACAAACTGAGAAACTTTCTACTTTCTCTAATTGGAAGTCAGGAGAATTTAGAAGGAATTACTCACCTTAGAGAGATATATTTCTCTTACCCTCCCTACTATTGTGAAAGTTTCTGGAAGGCAGAGGAACCATTATCTCTCTGTGCCCCCTGCGCCCACCACCACATATCTAGCACAGTACCTTGCTCACTGAAACTCAAAAGTGCTTACTAAATCAATTTACAGTAATCTTAGATGGCAGAAACAGAAGTAGTCAGGGAGAGATAGGGGGATGGAGCACTAGGCAGAAGGAAAACAGGTCCACCTAACCATTGAGACATTTGAAGAGATTCTGCAGGAACAGCCGTCCACAACTGCCCTAGCAGTTTTTGTTTCTGGAGCCCTGTGAACAGTGTGGCCCTGGCAGCACAGCCACCAGAAAGCTCTGGAATTCCAGGTTGGCTTCACCTTTTAGATTGCTACCAGCCTGGGACACAGCCCCCTCTCCCAAATCCAAAGCCAGCCAGGTTCAAGAGGACAAAGGGGCAAAAATGCCAAGTGAGAAGCTTAATTTGGATTCCTTATTGTTACTTGGTCACTTAACCAACTACGTTTAGCTCTCTTAGGGGCAACTTCAACAAAGAACATTTATAGTGTTGCTTTGTAAAGTAATTAATGTTAACACATACAGTAATATGTAGCTACTATTTATTAGATGAGTATACAGACCAGATGCTTTTCATGAATTATATCATTAAACTCTCAAGAATCCATCAACTAATATTTGTTGAGCATCTACTATGTGCTGAGTTATCAAGAAAAGCCAGTATGGTATTCATATCAGTAGATGTGTAACTATATCTATACTTCATATATGACTATAGAGAGAGAAATTTCCTATAAAGACTGGGAGGCTAAGCATGAAGCACTGGTGCAGTGTCTGACAAACACCAAGCACTGAATTCATGTAAACCGTTATTGTTAATTATTAGAGAGTATACATACTGTTATTAACAGTGGTTCTTTCTGGATGATTTCTTTCTGGAAATGTTCTGGGTGAATATTTCTTCCTTTTGTTTATTGTAGATATACTAAATGTTCTACATTAAGTATGCAATGCTATTGTTATAAAAAATTAAAGACTTTTATTTTAAAAGTAAGATATTTCCCCTCTGAACCCACAAAGGAAAACCACACTGTCTTTGACAGCACTACCTAGTGGTTTCAACACAGTGTGGCTGAAAAAGACCCTTTCTTCCCCCCACCCACATCCTCTGGACACGGTTTCAGAGACGCTACTTCACACAGAGACCCACAGCAGTGACTGGGATGTGTTCTGATTCACACAGCACCCCACATAGTTTGGCCAACGACTGGCATGCTTAATTTGTGCCCTTATTGATCTTTAGAACCCACTATGTTTTCACGATGCGATGATTTTATTTCATATGGGACTTTGATTTTGGTAGTTTTTATCACAGAAATACAACTTAGGAATCCAGTGAGACCTCTAACACACACATAGTGCACACAAAATAAATCTTCTATTTTAGGATATCCTTGTAGGTAGAGGTGGAAAAATAAAAGTTTACCTGATCTTTACCTTTTTCTCTCTTTATCTTCCATTTGGTTACCCAGATGTACAATTCACATAGTAAAAAAAAAAAAGAAGCATTTATTAAGTACCTACTAAGTGCCACACATTAAGCAAGATGCTGTGATGCAAAGCTGAACAAAACATGTTCCCTGTCCTCAGTGAGCAGTTACGGGAGACCGGTGTGTAATGCAGCTCACTCTGACATGGCAACTCACCCCTACATTCCTTCCTCCAACAAGCATTTGTTGAGCATGTACTATGTCATAGGCACTGTTCTAGGCGCTGGAGATGCAAAAATCAATGAAATGGAGTCCTTGGTGCTAGAGCTTGCAATCTAATAGGGGATCGATGATAAACAAATGACTCTAAGATATAGGTATGACAGTGTCACAAAAAAATAATAAAGTGAGTTAAGGGGAATAGAGAAGTACCACGGTTGCTGCTGATAATGAAAGCTTTTCTGGTCAGGGGATATTTGAGAAGAAATCAGGAGGCGCTAAGGGAGCAAGCCACGCAGATACTGTGGGGCAGAGCATTCTGTGCAAAGGTCCTGAGGCAGGCGTGTGCTTCCCGGCATTGACAGTACAGCATGAAGGTCCGTGTGACTGAGTACAATGAGCTAGGGAGGGAGTGTAGATGATGAATTTGGACCAGATTTGGCAGGACCTTGCTGGCCCTGGTAAAGGTCTTGGATTTGATTCAAGGGTTGATAGGAAGCTATTGAGCAAAGAGTGCCATGCTCTGGCTTCCATTTTAAAATATCTTTCAGTTGCTGAGTAGATATTAGACTGGAGGAGGACAAGAGTGGAAACAAGGAAACCATGCAACAGGCGAGTGAACGACTGTCTGTGTGGAACAACTGACTGTATGAATAAAATGGAAAAACAGAACAAAGAGATAGTGTTCCGGTACAGCCGGAAGTGATCAAGGAAGTCTCCCCATTGGAGGTGAGGCCTAAACAGGGGTTTGCTTTTTATTTTCAGATTTCAATTTTTTTGGCAAGGAATGTTCTTCCATTAGGAGGCCCATAATATCAATGTCTTTCTTTTGCAATGTTAGCAACTTAATACATGCCCTGATGCATTCATTCATTAATGGTTGCAGAGTGGTGATATCCTCATTCTATCTTTTCATTTATATTTATTAGCTGGAGTACATTTGTAAAAAGAACCTTTCCTTTATCTTCTATTCCATTACCCAGTTGTATAATTCACACAGAAAAGGCAAAATAAATGCTTGAGTTTTTCTCCTTTATTTTCAGCTTTCAGAATAATGAGTTGGCTGACTAGCCTCTTTTCATACTGACCAATTGTCTGCTTGCTTCTCTCTCTCTTTCTCCCTCTTTTTCTCCCTCATCACCTCCCTCTCTCTCCCTCTCTCTTTTTCTCTCTTTAGTTCTTTCTCTCTTACATACAGGGTGGGGCAAAAGTAGGTTTACAGTCATGTGTATGTAAAACAGTTTATTCTTGTATTGTTATTTATCAATTATTGTATTACTTTCCATAAGAACAGCTGTAAACCCACCTTTGGCCCACCCTGTTTTCTTTCTTTCTTTCTTTCTTCTTTTCTTTCCCTCATTCTCTCTCTTTTTAATTATCATTATGAACTCATGATTTTTAAACGTTATCTGGTGGGTTTTAATCTATTGCAGTCATTACCCATGTGGATGCCAAAATGTTCCATCTTTAGGCAGGAGCCTCCTCAAGTTGGCTCCTGAGCCCTGTTGACAAAACCCCGGTGGCTTTTGCTCACTCTCTTGCCATGTGATACAAGTCAGTGACAAGCTCACCATGCACTTACCCTGCCCCTGACTCGGCATAGATGTTTCTCTAAGGAGCCTGGGTCCCGTCTGTGGGACATTGGTATATCAGCACCTCAATGCTAAGGGTGAACCACTATTTCTGTTTTGGTGGTTGTTTCTAGGCCTTTTCAGTAGAGTTTGACATTTTTTAAATAAAATTAATTAGGATTTCATATTGATAATTCCGATTTAAACTATGAGTTCTTTTTTACTCCTTTTCTCTACAGTGATAGTCTCAATTTTCAACACCTTCAGAAATGACAGAATTACAGTAACCCTTAATCACTAATTTGCTCTGTTCCCCTAAAATACAACAATTACATAATTAACGACACCAACAGTACCAGCAGCAACATGATTATTGTAAAGAGTTTAAGATTCTTTTTGCAGTTCTTCGTGTCCTAAGAGCGTCTCCCCCTGTGAATGTACAGACAAGTCGCTGACATTTATAGTCATTTAGAATGCTTCATGTCTCGAGACTTTACAATTGGCGGTGGAAGCGGATATTTAGGAAGTGACTGTGAGGCAGCGACTGCTACACGAGAAGTGCAGAGAGCAACGCAAGGCTCTCCTGTCTCGGGGATGCTCGGAGCCGGCCTCCCTGAGGAGGAGACCCTTCCCCCTGGGTTGGATTTGGCGCAGCAGAACATGGGGGTAAGGTGGGGTGGGCGTGTTCCAAACGGTGTTTCCTAAGCTGTGATTTATAAAGCACCCTGCAAATAAAATGCCAAGTGACAACGGTAGCTCTTTGGAATTTTCTTTTTAAATCATGTTCTCCAAAAACCAAAAGATGATGAATCAAATCAGGTCTGATCTCCTCTTTGAGAGTAGCATTCAAGTCAAAAGTTGTACCGAAGGTAACTATTGCACAAAGTCACAGACATGCTTTCTGTGTGACCCCAAAAGCATGCTGCTTAGTGTCATCATCTATTTGATTTATCATACTTAACTTCCATTTCTAAAAGTGAAAGCCTCATAGTGTTGTGTTTGCCCCAATTAGGAGTATTTAAAAAGAAGGACTTCAGAGGGTAAAGGGTGTCCCCAAGCAATCCCAGAGAGGATGCAACCCTGCAGAAAACCCAAAATAATAATGAGAATGACCCTGTGGCACTGTATAAGATGCTTCACATACATAAAACCTAATCCTCAAAACAACTCTGAGTTTGGGTGATGTTATCCCATTTTAGATCTAAAGAATCTGAGAGCCAGAGGAGGTATGAGGAGAAGTTCAGAGTTACACAGCTATTAAGGGGGAGAGCCAGGATTCAAACTCGCATCTGCCTGAGGCCAAGACCAAGGCTCTACCCATTATCCTACTGAATTTCACTTGTTTGTTCTCTAGAGACATGGCTTATTTGAATATATATATAGTGGGTTATACAATGAATTATGTTAGTCTAGAGTTGCAGCCATAACGAGTACTCATCATAAGAACTAGCATTTGGTTTACCCTCTCCAGCTTGCACTGATCCCCTCTTCTAACTCGGTTGGGTCTCAGCACTCCCGTTTCACAGAGGAGGAGACTGAGACTCAGGAAGACGTTCAGCTGCTCGGCTAGTAAGTGACAGAACTGGGGTTCAAACCCAAGCCTTCTGACCCCAAGTCCCCCTCCTGCCATCCCAAAATTATAGTGCTACTTGTCAACAAAATATCCCTCTTTGTTTATGAAACTGAGTATCAAACAATGATCTTAAAGTTTTATCAAAATAAAACTTTAAATTTGTTTTACTTTAAAAAATCTCTAGGTGAAAAAACTGCACAAACTCACAGTTAGGGTATAATGTCAATACCTTAACATTATAGCAGAAAAGATACACAAAAAGAAAACATAAAACTCTGTCTTTAAATTGTTTTCTTGATTCTTCAGTAAATCTAAAACTGTTCTAAAAATCATATCTACTTTAAAAGAGGAAAGGACATGATCTCTCATTGCTTAAGTTACTCATTTTTCTTTTCTTTTTTTGTAAGTCATTATGCCAAAAAGGTAGAAAATTTACTTGCTTTTGATAAGCTCATACTACTTTCTCCCACATAGGGCAGTTTATTTGGGGTTTGGGAGTCAGATGGTGTGGGGTCCAGACCTCGGCTTTGCCTCTTCCTCGCTTGCCAAGCTCTTCCCCAGCGTCTCTGACACAGCAAGTGCTCAACAAATGGCAGCTGTTCTTCACTTGTGCGCCGCACCGCCTCTCTCTGTGGCTAGGGATTAAAGTTTGGGATTTGGATTTGGGGAAATATTTAAGAAAAAAAACAACCTTTAATCTTTAGTCATTAGTTCATTTTTCTTAAATAATGAAAATCATGAATTCAATTCTATTTCCTATAGCTTTTGAACCTATTTGAAATATATAGGCTAAGGACTGAAACAATACAAAGTTAAGTACTATTTTGGTCATGTTGCTTAGTTAAAATTTTAGAAAGAAAAAAAATGGCTTTTTAAACATAGAGACCATGGTTGCAATATTTTCATCAATCTATGAAGCAGAAAACATTATAATACAGTTTCACTGGCTCAGGACGATGAAATCTCTGTTCCAAAGCATCAGCTTTACCCATCCAGCTGCTGCAATGTAGCTGTGGGTCTGTGCGGGGGCATCTCTCAGGACCACCGGGGTTCTCACACATCTGGATCTCGCTCACTGGTGACTGAGCCTGGTATTTGCTGTTGCAGTAGATGGAGTGTCACCAGGGCAATCCACTTAGATACCCACAGATTTGTTCTGTGATAGAAAAACCAATGCAGAATTCTGCTCAAATCACTGTGCACCAGCCAAGGCTGTTCGCTATTTTTAACCAATTGTAATTGCTCTGGAAACTGGCAACACCTCCCTTTTTAAATCAGAGTGGCAGCTGCTGGATGTGGAGCCACAAGAGCTGTTGTTGCCTTTTACACACTCTAGGGGGCGCAGCGGAGTTTGGCAGGAGGAAAATTATTATGTAAATTAATAATTATTTAAACTTAAAATATTGTAAACAGTGTGATGTTAAGCTTTTGCTTTTGTGGATTATCCAGCTTCTGGACCATTCTGCCCGTCCTGCCCAGTCTGACTGCCGGTGTTCTAAATGCTGTGCTTCTTGCAGCGTCTGCTCATCTGGAAGGTCAACAGTAGGTATGAGTGGAAAAAACTTTTTTTTAAAAAAAGCAAGTATATTTTCACTTTTCTAGCAGCACGATTTGGGAGAGACAATACAAAGAAAATAATTATCGGCCAAAACTCTTTGTACTTCAGTTATTTCTCTCTGCCCACATTTGAGAAGAAAAACCAGAGGAGGGAATCCTCGGCTAACCCTGACACTAGCTCAGGAACGTCACTGCCACCCACCACACACCCACTCGCATTTGGAGCTGCATCCTCGTGCCCAGCGACTTGTAAACATTGGTTCCTTCAATACCAGGAAGCACTCTGTTCTCAGTGGCAGTAGTGCTTCCACTCATGTGTGTTTGGACATCAGGATCACTGTCGATATTTTTGTTTGTTTCTTTTTACACTTCCTGTCCAACCGCTGACTCTTTAGAGCCAGGACTCAGAACCAGATGAAACAACACCAGAAACTCTAGGCCCCAAACAGGTGTCCCCTGGTGATGCCAAACGACCGAGAGGTCAGGCTCCCTGAGAACAGATGGAAACTTCACTGGTCCACCCAGCCCCTTGCACAGAGTGGTGAGCTGCCAGGGCAACTGGGCCTTCAGTAGGCCTCAGTGCAACACTGGCTGCCAACCGAAGCAGCAACCACCTCTCTTAAAATACATGCGGCATAATAAAAATAAAGGGTCACTGTAAAGTTTAGTTTATTGACAAGAACAAATAACTTTAACATTTGTCTCAGGCGCTGAACCCTGGGCAGACATTGTATCTGATACATCAGCGAGCAACTAGGCGTGACTGCACTCCACTTGTGTGTGCCTCGAAGTACAGTGATTCATGCTAGGAGCATGGCAGGTGTCCATTTTATAGAGTCATTCAGTTGGAAAAGGTAAATGTTCTGGGGTTTTGAGCCCATTGTAATTGTCTGTGCATAGCTGATCTCTCCCCGGCCTTCCACCCTTGTCTTGACTCCATAACCCCACCGCCTCCCAGAACCACACAATAAAATACCAGGGCCAAAATGAAGCGCCATAGGTTGGAGAGCGTATCCACCGGCAAAGCCCCACGCCTCACAGGAAATCTGTATCTTGCAACACTGCTGAACTCAGCAGCAGGAGGAGAAGGGGTTCCCGGAGCATTTCCTGTTGTAAATACAGACGCCGCACACTGAAACAGCGTGCTTAGTGTGTTAAAACACTCCTCAGTTATTAAAGATGATTCTCTTATT
>NW_025333736.1:0-6836 GCF_019186645.2 Phyllostomus hastatus
TTTTATTTTCAAATACCCTCTTCTCTGTTGTGATTAGCAACATTGGCTCCTTTGTTTTCTGTAAAGGTAACCACCTAAAGCAAACCTGTACATAGTAAATTAGGACCATCATGCAGTGGGCGGAGAAACCCGATAAAGGCCTCTCATGGTAGAGGCTGTGGCTTTTGCTTCCCTTGAGATAAAAGCCATGCTGTCCCTTTTCCTCCACCAGACTCAGTAGTCCATGTGAATGTTTCATTTCATCCATAATGGCGCACACACAGCAGCCTGGTGTCTGCATCTCTCCTGGAATGCCTAGATGGTACAATTTGTCAAGAAGGTGACTTATATAGTATTCACATAGGGAAAAAAAAAAGAAATTGATCTCTTCAATGAAAAACTTCGCCTTATATGTAGAAACATTAGAGATTTTTCCCTCCACACAGAAAAAAAAAAAACTGTGAAAACTAGTACATTCAGTAAAGTTGGAAAGTGCAAAATCAACATCCTTCCCATTTCTTTGTAACATCAGCATCCTTCCCATTTCTTTGAAACAATAATTGAGCAAACCCAAAATGGATGGGAGAAAACAGTTTTATTTCAAACAGCTCCAGAATCAATGAAATACTTAGAGAAAAATGACCCAAGTATGTGGAAGATATATGTACTAAAACTATCAAATTATCTGGAAAACAATTAAAATTAAAAACAAGTAAGTAGAAAAGCATCTACATTTATGGATAGAAAGAATTCCAATCATATACATATTTGAACAAAACAATTTGTATCAAAGCAATTTGTATCAAAAACATAACCACACAGTGAGCTCCAAGATAATCTGGCTCTACCCCTTCCTTCAGGGACCCCAAGAACCACTGCCAGGCTGCTTCTCAGCCCCCAGTGAATGGAATTTTGAGGTTACTGACTGCCAGTGTCCTTCCACTGTGAAGGAAGCACTTTTGTTATGACCTGGAGGGCTAATGTTGCCTTAGAGTCAGAAACCATTACAGAGGGTTTTTTTTTGTTTATGAATCTAGGCTACTGACATCTATTTTTTATAGCACTCCATTAAAAATGAAATTGTAATTGGGTAATTGCTCATCCTTTGTCTGGCCTGTTGAAACACATATAAGTCTTTTTGAAAGCTTTTTGCCAGTGTTAAGAACCAAAGAATATCTGTCTCAAATGCCTGGTCCCATTACTCAGAATTTTAACCTTCCTGGTGTTCTCATGTCCCGATAGAAGCACACCTTTCTTGGGGAACCTTAAGACCCAAAACAAAAGAGACCACCTATCAGAATTTCATGAAAAGTTTTGCTTTGCTTTTGTGTAAACTCAATTAGCCATCACACATTCCCAGAGTTCCTTCGAAAATCTCTCCAGCCTTTCAGTCTGAAGTGTTGGGTTCTGTTTTCACTACCCTATGGCATCATCTTTAATAAAGTCTTACATTTATCTTTTAAAGTATTTAGTTTTAAAGTATTTACCTTAACAGAGCATCCCTGTAAGTAGCTAAGCATGTTTTCTTACTCAAAAGTGTCTATACACCCTAAAAATGTTTTCTCCTCTTTTTAATTGTTTTAAAAACATTTCCAATAGACATGACTCTCTTCTGGGAGATCACAGCAGGAGATGACCTGACTTCCTAGGTAGGTACTCTTGTGGACCCAAATGCCTCAAAGCAGCCTTTGCTCAGAATCCATGAAGACAACTGCCAGCATCAAAGGGCAGATTTCCACAGTGCCCTAACCATCCACAGCATACTCATTCCACCTCCATTTTGACAGCAACTTCAAGAAACTTCAAGAGTTTATAAAAGACATTCTATCCTGAAACTCAACAATGGAAGTAAACATGCAGGTCTCTGTTATGCCAGCCACCCACAGGCATGTAATGAATGAGCCTCTCTCCAGCTCTCTTTGACGTGCACCTCAGAAGAGACACCACTGTCCCTGTTCTTTGTTCTTCATTCAGTTCACAAAGCACATATGTCAGTCTGTAAAGAGCCTGTATCCAGAACCTGGGAAATGGGAAGTAAATATCTTCCCTTGTGCCATTGCCTCTCCTGCTTCCTGTGAATTTTGATGTATTTGGCTGAGATGTTTGAGGACCTGTCCAGAAGTGGGTTGTTTGTGAGCAGAGTTGAAAACAGATTAAAGTCATGGAGGAAACATGAGACTGCTCAGTGTCATATGAGAAATTGTAAAGCCTGCATGTTGGCAGGTGTTAGGCATTGCATGGTTTAAACGGGCTCTAAAGAGTTTATACAAGAGGTTTTATTTTGGAGGCTCAGAATGAAGCTGAATAAAATATGTGAGGGTCTGGCCTACCTATTGAGAGAGGAGCCCCTGGAGCTTGTGTGGTGAAGAGGGAGTGTCATTCTCCCATATTAAGAAGGGAATGATGGTAAGACACAGGGTTAGGAACAAGAATAATTTTTTGAAGACTCAGATTAGTTTCCTGAAATTGAGACAAGTGGTAATCTAGATGCAGGAGACATGAGACAGTATATGTGGGCCAGAAAACAAAGAGGGGATGAAGACAGAATTAAAGTTGGTAGGTTGCACAAGTTAGGGTATGGGATAATGAGAAGCAACCTCTCAACAGGTACAGTATTTTATAGCATTAAAATATTTTAGTACTAAGTACACATGATGGAAACAAATATTGTGACTTCAACAAATGCCACTGAATTGTTCACTTTATAATGATAACTTTTTATTATGTAAATTTTACCTCATAAAATAATTAGCTGAATTAAAGAAGACAGATGAAAAAGAGAATATATGACATGATTTTACATATAATAAACTTCAGTATATGCAAACATACCTATAGAAACAGAAAGTGAGTAATTTCCTACAAACTCTGGGGATTGGGTGGGGAACAGAGGAAGGGGTTTCAAAGGCATATGAAAAGCTTTTGGGCAAAATTGATACATGTGGACTGTGTAGGCATGCTGACACTCACCAGATTGTAACCTTTACATATGTGTGGTTTATTGTTGGTCACTTATACATCAGTCAGCTGGAATCAATGCATGATGACATGCATTGCTTGTGTGGTCAGGACAGGAGCATACTGTTTTCCTAATAATGTTGTTTTCATGTGGGCAGACATGGAATGGGTTCCCAGAGGAATGCAATAATGACAACATTGGTCTTTTTATACAACTGACTATGTATTGGGTACCTCAGGCATATTAGCTCACTGAATCACCAAAGTTAATCACCAAAATTCATTCTCTTCACTCAATGTTCCTACCTCCTGGCCTTTGCCCATGCTGTGTCCTCTGCCAGGAATTCTCATTCCTGCCCCCAACATGAGCTCTAGGTTTCCTAGGTTTAGTCATCTCAGTTAGATGTTTCTTTACCACAAACTTTTAACTGGTCTTCACCAGGTCGTAATGCTCTTTGACTTCTGTGAGATCATAATGAAGGAGGAGACAGCATAGGAAGAACTCTAAGACTGCAGTACTGTAACTGGCCAGCATTTAGCACCCTGGTTACCAGGAAACACCTTTTACCAATTAGGTAGAATAAATAGTAAACCAAGGCAGGGAGGAGGAAGGAGACACGTCTCACATGCTAACTCAGCAGTCCTAAGCCTGGACTGATAAAATTGCCAGGTTTTCCAACATCACAAGAAACACAATATTAGCCAGAAAGAAGGATAGTCTTTGAAATTCTATGTAACATTTTCACTATCTGGGAAAGAAAGCCTTGAAACTGTGCTTTCATCCCAAGGTGTGAATGTGGGAGAGGGTCCCCGATGCCCAGAGAAAGAGCCCATAAAACACCGTTGGTTAATTGCCTACCTCTGGTCACTATCTGTTTTAGGAGGGAGTCCCTGATGCTTACAGAAAGAGCTCATGAAAACCTTTGCAAAGTGCACCAATTTTAATTAACTGCCTCCTGTCACGTATTTGTTTTACAAGATGACCAAATGGAATCTAGAGCAAGATAAGAATTGGAAAGTCAGACCCCCAATCATCCCTAAATTTGGGTAGTCCCATTTCCTCAGGAAAGCTGGAGCCACATTTACCCATTAATATGTAACTTTTTTCCTTCTATCCCACCAACTATATGAATCCTAAGAACAAAGGACTTGCCTCTCTCTCTCTCTCTCTCTCTCTCTCTCTCTCTCTCTCTCTCTTAGTGGCTGAGGAGGCTCTTGGCTCTTGGGCCACAGGGGCTCTGGGTTCCCAGCCTTTAGCTGGTCCGGGGGTTGCCACCCTGGTCTTGAGCTGCTCTTGCTTTTCTCACCTTGCTTTGCTCTGAAACTTTCCCTTTTACTCCCTACTCTACCCAGTCCTTTTCTCTTCCATGGAAGCAGACCACTAGTGAACTGATTACATACTGCTAAATTTGCTAATATGTAATTCTTTACATGCATCAGCAAGAAGAACCAGGTCTCTCCCGTCACCAATAATGCTCTATATTTTAACCTTTAACCATTTTCATATTTGTAATTGTTTAATTCATTAATCAAACAACACTGACCCTCTCCTCACCATCTCCCTGACACTCTTCTAATCACGAGAATGGAAAAAGACAAAATCTCAGACCTCATAGTCCTGACTTGGCAGTGAGGGAGTCACACAATAATCCAAACAGCAGTGATAACAATATCATATGACTGTATGTTAGAATAAAGTAAGGCATACTTCGGGTGATTTTGTTGTTGTTGTTCCATTCAAATATGTTGGCTCAGCAAAGAGGATGTGAAGTTATTGGACCACTGAGATCAGAAGATGAGAGTACATGAAATCAGAAATAATGCAGCCATCAGCCAGAACCTTGGTTTTGCTCTGAGTGAACTGGGGAGACACTGGAAGGTTGAACGAAAAAGAAAAACAGAAATGAGTAACTGTATATGGAAGGGAACCAACATTTTGCCACCCTGAAATTTTAGTTTAAGGATATTGCTTTTAAGCTGTTTATTAGAAAACAAAGCTCAGAAATGACTGTCTGCCCTCTTCATATTTTTGTCTAAAGATTTAGATAGAAATTGTGTTTCAGGAGAAAAACTAGGATGTTCACTTTGTCACACGTGGGCACAGGTAACCAGGTTCTTAGTGATCGGAACAAAGAATTGAACCGAACACCCTGAGTTTAGAGCAGAGAACATGGGAGCAGGCCAACTCCAAGCAGAGATTGACGTCATGGGCTGGAGGGACTCTATTCTTCTAGGGAGGATCCTTCCTGGTTAGTTTTGGTGGGCTCTTACTACGTATGTACTAGCAGTTGCATTACTTTAAAGCTACTGCACATGTGGTCTCCCATGATCCTCCTCAATTGGCCACTAGGGAAGAGGGTCCCACAATGCTACCGAATTGACCCCCGTTTCTCCTGGATGCCCCCTGTACTAGGTTTGCCTTTCCCTAAGCCAGAGAGTTATAGCTCTCCATGTTAGGGATTGGTGAAAAGGAAAGATATTATTTATTCAAGTTACACAGCCTTAAGAGTAATTGTTACAGGGTGCAGCCTAGAGGGGGGACCCCAAATGGGTATTTGAAATGGGGTCCAGAACTCAAGGTGTCCAGGAGATTTTAAGATGTCTCCATCCCCCCCACCCAGGGTGTGGGTTGGGGGAAGGGACAAATGGAGCAGGGCCATTGAGAGCTGTTTTGCATAGCAACAGCCTTGCAGCTACCCTCTGGCATGGTCATTTAACATATCTATAGCCTTTGGCTGTTTGCATGGATATGTTAAATAGCTGTGATCATCTCTGAGCCAGGGGAATGGAAGTAACTTCCCCACCAAGACATGACTGGGGGCAGATCCCCCAAGCTACAGCGCCTGCGTGGCAGCTCAGAGAAGATTGGCTCCAGGACATGGGGCCACACCTGCCCAGACTCATGATGGCAGCCCATTAAAGCTGGAAGGATATGAATTCTGGCAAGTGAAGCCGAGTGTGGGAGGAGTCGGAAATGAGGCTGCAGAGGAAAATTGGCTGCGGGGATTTAAAACCCAGACTTGGCAGCCATTAGAAAAGAGAACCACGTGGCTTTGGACAGAGTGGGGACTCTTCCCTTCCCGCAGCCCAGAGGGAGAGAACCCTGTGGCTGTGGAGGTGCAGAGAGGATCACGGCCATTGTAGAGAGAGCCATGCACAGCCCTGAGAGAAGGGGAGAACCATGCTGCCTTAGGAAGGAGAGCCATGCGCAGCCCTGAGAGGGAGAGAACCATGCGGCTTTAGCAGAATAGGGAAGACCTCAGCCATTGAGGACGAACCGTGCTGCTTTAGGAGGGAGAACCATGTGGCCTTGACAGAGTGGAGACTCCCGCAGCTTTAGAAGGGGAACCACCACCTGGTTTTAGCAGAGATCCCAGCGACTCAGCCGGGGGTGCCGGGAACCCAGGGAGGTCTCCCAGTCGAGATGGAGTGGTAACTAGGAAGAACCAGAGGACTGCCTGAGCCATGGACATCTATTTCCTTTCCTGAGATACGGTACACTGGACTGGGCAAAGTGGGAAGGAAGGAAGGACTGTGTGTGTTTGTGAGTGTTTTAAGGGACTTTGGGATTTTTGATAAAGACATTAGGTCACTGCTTTAAGTTAGTATAGCATTAAATAAACATTTCCTTTCCTTTTCACGAATCTCTGGCATTGAGAGACGTCTTTCCTCTGGTGGCGGACATAACGGACCAGGGGCCTTCTTTCAATAATAGTATATTGTCTCAGGCCCCCCTTGTTGTCTGTTCTGTAACATAATGACTTCATGTCTTCTTAAAATCGCAAAGTCCCTTAAAACACCCACAAACACACACAGTCCTTCCTTCCCCCCTTTGCCCAGTCTGGGGTACTGTATCTCGGGAGAGAAATAGAAGTCCATGGCTCAGGCAGCTCCTAGTT